>NC_065448.1:95916397-96219427 GCF_917563875.1 Diabrotica virgifera virgifera | reverse complement strand
AAATGAAAATACTGAAAATAGCAACGTGGAACATCAGAAGTATCAACGATAAAGAACGAGAACTCATACAGGAATTTGAAAGTTACAAACTAGACATCCTAGCAGTAACAGAATTAAAAAAGAAAGGACAGGGAACCATAGAACAAGAAGGGGGACATTTACTGTTATACAGTGGAGTAAAACCAGAGATACGAGCGGCCGCAGGGGTTGGTTGCATTATAGCAAAAGAACATATAAAGCACATGACAAGATGGGAATTTATATCTGAGAAAATATTAAAAATTGAAATGAATATAGATCAAACTAGTAACACAACAATAATAATTGTATATGGACCAGGTGAAGATGAAGTTGCAAGTAAAAAAGATGACTTCTGGGAGGAGCTGACAGATATAGTGGAAAACGTAAATGGCAGACTAATCATCATGGGAGATTTTAACAGTAGAGTAGGAAAAGGAAATGACACAATAGATGTAATTGGAATGCATGGAGAGGAGACCAGAAACAACAATGGAAATAGATTGATCAATTTTTGCATGGAGAACAACTTGATAGTAACGAATACGTTTTACATGCACAAAGATATACACAAATATACCAGAGAAGTTAGAAGCAGAAATGAAAGATCAATAATAGATTATGTACTAATCAACAGACAAAACCGAAAAGAAATAACTGACGTGAAAGTTAATAGAGGCGCAGAAATCTACAGTGACCACTACTTATTAGTAGCTAAGTGGAAACTTGAGGATAATAACCATCAAGAAATAACAAAAATGACAAGCCAGAACAAGAATAGGAACGAATCAATTAGATCCTATAAGTTACAAGACAAAAAGATTGCTGAACAATATAAAAACACTACAGAAACACACATCGAAAACAGAAGACAAATATGGCGAAGTCTGAATCTAGAAGAACTCTGGCTAGAATTTAAGGATACCATCCTAAAGGCAGCAAAACAAACATGTGGTACAATAGTAGTAAATAAAAATATAAAACAGACAAGGTGGTGGAACGAAGAAATTAAAGATCAAGTGAAAAGAAAGAAAAGTTTATGGAAACAATACCTCGGAGACAGAACAGACAATAATTACACGCTATATAAAGAACAACGTACTAATGTCAAAGAACTAGTAACCCGAGCCAAACAGAGATCCTGGGAAGAATTTGGAACAAAATTAGAAGAAAATAGCCAAGGAAATCAGAAGTTACTCTACAGAGTTTTGAAGAACCTACGAAAGGACAAACAACCAAACATAAGACAAATCAAATCAAAAGATAATGTACTACTGACAGATGAAGACGAAATTATGAAAAGATGGAAGGAGCATTTCCAAGATCTACTAAATGGAACAACCACCAGTAATGAGTCACCTGAACAAACGACCACCCCCAACGTAGAACACGACGACGAAGACGAAAATATCGATAAGAATGAAGTACTGGAAGCCATCTCGCATCTAAAAGTAGGAAAATCAGCAGGCCATGATAAGATCACACCAGAGATGCTGAAAAATCTAGGGGTGTCAGGGGTAGAGATGTTAACAGAAATTCTCAACAAAGCATGGCACTTGGGTACTGTACCAGAAGATTGGAAAACAGGAATTATATTGCCCATTTTTAAGAAAGGGGACACAAGAAATTGCGGCAACTACAGAGGTATTACGTTGTTAAGTGTGGTGTCAAAATCGTACGAATATATTTTAAACAAAAAACTTAGTTCAATAGTTGAACACAACCTAGCAGAACCACAAAGTGGGTTCAGGAAAGGCCGGAGTACCCAAGACCACATCTTTACGATCAAACAAGTAACAGAAAAAACGAGAACTACTAAAAATGAAGTATATGCAGCATTTATAGATTTAGAAAAAGCATTCGATAAAGTTTCACAATACAAAGTATGGGAAAGTCTCGAACGAAGAAATATTGAACCCAAACTGAGGCAGGCTATACAAAGCTTATATAAACGTAACAAATGCTACATCAGGAAAGATAATACCCATTGTGAAACTTTTGAGATAAATGATGGACTGAAGCAGGGAGGAGTACTGAGCCCCACACTATTCATCGTACTCATGGATGACATCATAAAAGTAATGGAAGCAAAGACACGCAAATTACACATTGGTTACCACAGACTAGAACCTATAGGAATTTCAGTATGTGCATTTGCAGACGACCTGATGTTACTAGCACACAGCGAAGATGACCTCAAAAGGAACCTAATAATGTGGAAAGAGGAGCTGGAAGAGAGAAATATGAAAATAAACATGGAGAAAACAAAGATAATGGTCATGGGGAATGAAGATAAACAAGTAAATATAGAGATAAATAACAAGAAACTAGAACAAGTAACAACATATAAATACTTGGGTGTGAAAATAGAGAATGGAGGAAGATCAGAAGAAGAAGTCAACGAAAGGATAACCATGGCGTCCAGAATGTACCACAGCTTAAACAGAACATTCATTGGAAAGAGAGAAGTAAGCAGCAGGACAAAGATGATGGTATATAAAACAATCTTCAGGCCAATCCTTACCTATGGTAGTGAGAGCTGGGTGCTAACACCATCATCGAAAAGCAGAATAAACTCCATGGACATGAAGTACCTAAGAAAAGTAAAAGGAATTACAAGACGTGATAGAATAAGAAACAGCAGTGTGCGAGAAGAACTACAAGTCGAACCAATAACACAAATATTAGATAGGAATAAACTTAAATGGTTTGGACATTTGTGTAGAATGAACGATGATAGACAGGTAAAACGCATATGGGAGGCAAAAGTACGAAACAAGAGAGGAAGAGGGAGACCAAAGAAAACCTGGAACGATGAAGTGGTAGAAATTCTGAGGACGAAAAATACAACGTGGACTGAAGCGAAACGAAGGGCCAAGAATAAGCAAGATTGGAGACGATTTGTATATGATGTAGATGTATGAAATGTATTTTTAAACACCTTACACCGTTAGGTAGAAAGGTTTAGATTATATATATATATAACTTTTTTTTAAATGAGGTCGAAGTTTAAATGCTTGCATTTTAAATAACTTAATTACGGTTGCGGGTGACCGTTACCGTTTTTATAAAAAAACGACAGCAATTTACAATTTTATTAATTCAAACTTGGTATTGACCTCATCTCAAAACATTAAACATCTCGAACGGTTATGAGATAATCATAAATTTCTTGAATTTCAAGACGATCTTTTTTATTGTCGGAATTCTTGAGTGCGGAGTGCGTGAATAGGATAAAAGTTTTATTAGGTTTAATTTTAATGTTTTAGGTTATTTCTGCAATTTTATTGCAGAATCACCGTAGTCACAAATAATTAGTTTTCTCTAGCGAGTGTACGAGATTTATAGTATTTTACTAGACTTGGAACAGTTCATACTGACATAAAACATCAATAAAATGTTTTGAAAATATTCGACATGAAAAATGTGGAAGCTGAAATAAAGTCTATCAAATAAAGAGTTTATTTTATAATTATGGTTTATGTACAATAAAAGTTTTACAAAAAGCAATACAAAAAACAAACGATTGAGATTAAAGTTGTTTGTAAACAACCTCTTGCGGTGACGTACTGAGATGGTTCCGCGGAACCCGCGGACAAAATTCCTATCATTTGACATGTTCTACGTGTCGGACTTATTAAAATACCCAACATATCTGACATATACCCGACAAACTTTAAGGAGTAATTCTACATAATAATAATGACAGTTTGCTTTCTAAACCTATGTCCGCCAATGCTTCATTTCTGAGATAGAGGGTGTTGAATTTTTTCTTACAAACTGACTATGATTTATTTATTGCTTAAAAACCAGTTGAGATATGCAAATTAAATTTGGTGGGTGTTAAGACGTAGTTATTGTACATTTTCTGACATACAAGTAAGAATTTAATATTCACCATGGGCGCGCATATGGGCAATATAAGCCCTCATATTACCCGTATGCGCGCCAATGGTGAATATTAAATTCTTAATTGTATGTCAAAAAATGTGCAATAACTACTTCTTAAAACCCATCAAATTTCATTTGCATACCTCAACCGGTTTTAAAGCAATAAATAAATCGTCAGTTTGTAAGAAAATTTCCAACACCCCCTATCTCGGAAACGACGCATTTGCAGACATATCGTTGATAAAGCAAACTGTCATTATTTTTTCATGCAGAATTACCCCTTAAAGTTTGCCAATTATTATTTAAAAACACGCTGTATTGATGAAAAACATGGGTAGTTGTTAAAGTACCTAACTTTTTTATTATCCAACATAATCGAATGAATCAAAAAACAAAATGTTAAGAAAACAAATGCTAGAATATTCCACAGGGTGATGCAAACTTTGAGAAAAAAACACAGTTTGATTGATACACCCGGTATACAATGAAAATTTAACTGTTTAGCAACAATACTATTACAGCGATATTGCTAAAGAATAAGACTATAATATATTAAAAAAATCGCTTAAATCGGACAACAGGTTTAGGAAATTCGAGACATCAAAAATGACCCATTTTTAAGGTGTCCGGTTAATTTTCACCCCAGTGTAAGTTTACATATAACCTAGAACTACTGGCAACATTGTAATAAAATTTGGTGGGTTTTAAGAGGTAGTTATTGCGCATTTTTTGACATTCAACAAAAATTTTCTATTCTCAATTGGCGCGCATACGGGTAATTGTCTAAATTTTTTTTAAAGAAAAAAATAGTACGCCACTGAAATATTTGAAATTAAAGATATTTCTGGATTCCTCGTTTAATTTATGATAAAAAACCTCTCCTGTCTTATTTTCATATGGTGCACCATTTTTATGTAAAAAAATAAATATTTTAAAGCGTATTTTTCATTTATTTAATAGATTATCAAGAACTATCTAATAAAATAATACTAAACTGGAACAATAATAGAAAATAACACTAACTAGATTTAAACTAGGCTCAACGCTATAATAAATGTTCAAAATGACCTCTTTCAGAGGTGACAGTAGAATTTTATATTCATCATTGGCGCGCGTACGGGTAATGGTCTGAATTTTTTAAATAAAAATAATAGTACGCCACTGAGATATTAGAAATTAAAAATCATTTTTGAATTCCTCATTCAAGTTACGATAAAAAATCTATCTTGTCTTTTTTTCATACGATGCGCCGTTTTTATGCAAAAAAATAAAACATCTTAACGTTTACATCTTAAAGTATTTGAAATAAGTTTCTGTACATGGAAACTACCTCGAATACTTTGTAAGCGTTAAAGATGTATTATTTTTTTTTGTATAAAAACGACGCCTCGTATGAAAAAAGGCAAGATATATTTTTTGTCACAAATTATACGAGCAATTCTAAAATGATTTTTAATTTGACATATCTCAGTAGCATACTATTTTTTCTTAAAAAGAAATTCAAACCAATACCCATGATGAATATAAAATGATGAATATAAAATTCTTCTGCCACCAGTGAAGAAGGTCATTTTGAACATATGTTGTAGCTTTGCGCCTAGTTAAAATCTTATTAGTGTTATTTTTTGTTATTTTTCTAGTTTAGTATTATTGTGTTAGATACTTCTTGGTAATGTATTAATGAAATGAAAATACGCGCTAAAATGTTTATTTTTTTGCACAAAAACGATGCATCATACGAAAATAAGGCAAGAGATGTTTTTTATCAGAAATTAACCATGGAATTCAAAAATAATTTTTAATTTTGAATATCTCAGTGGCGTATAATTTTTTTATTTAAAAAAATTTAGACCATTACCCATATGCGCGCCAATGATGAATAAAAAAATCTTATTTATACGTCAAAAAATGCGCAATAAACACTGCTTAAAACTTACCAAATTTCATTGTCATAACTCAACCGGTGTTATAATAAAATATGGGCAGCTTGAAAACAAACATTTCAACACCCCGTAACTCGTAAACGAAACCTTTGCGGACATATGTTTGTCGAGGAAATTGTACTTATTTTGTTATGTAGAATTATCCCTTCCAGTTTGTCATACTTATTTAGAAACACCCTGTATATCATAATGTAAGCTTCATAAATAAAAAACATATTGCCAACATAATATAATTCAACATTTTTAAACCAAAATATTTATACAAAATAAAAAAACACTGCTCCTAAAGAAACAAGATAAGTTCAAGAAATATAGAAAAAAATGTCTGCCAAAATATGATAAATCCACTTCAAGTGTACATATCTGCTATTGACATGCGCAATATTTTATGACTTACAACTGACAAAGGTACATATCAGCTTTTGGCAAACGTTGATTTGGTCATGTGGACATATTCAGAACTTGGAGGGTAAACTACATTTCTCAGTACACTGGAAATATCTACTTTGAGCAAACGATCACAGAATTATAACTGATAATTTGTTTACTTTGAATGACATATTGTGATATATTCATTTTATGAAAAAAATAATACCCTTCCTGAACAAACATACAGCAGTTTTTTGCGTATTTGGGTTGCACGGAAATCAATAAAAATAACGAGATTACTCTGACACAAATTTCGTTTCAACCAAATATACGGTAACAATATTCCGAATACTAAAAAATTTAGCCCTATTACAGTTTCAAACGGCCCCAACCAATAAATTCCAGGTTACATGACAGAAATAATTCGCATATTGTTTTATCAGATTTCATAAATATGACACAGTGAAGATAAATAAAACGTTGATTAAATTTTTATTTACAAATGACAACCATGAAAAACACGTCCCTCCGCAATGAGTTTGATTTACTACGATCCATTTGAGTTGCAATTCTTGCAGAGATGAAATTATTTTTGACCGAAGCCGAATTCATTTCGTTTCGAGTTAGTTTATGTTTTCACGAGTTGTCAATGTAAAATACATCTATCGGAGGTCCACCTGTCTCGTCTAAATGCTTTGATCGACCCAGAGGTGTAACCAGGATGATCCTAAGGGGGGTTACAACTACTTGATGGTCTCTGGGGGTATGGAATAGTAATGGTGTTAAGCGTATAGAGCTCAAAGTACATCCAAATGGGGGGGGGTTAAAACCCCCAAATTCCCCACTGGTTACGCCTGTGGATCGACCCCTGAGCGTCTAATTTGTATCCCAGTCTAATATCCACAACTATATTAAAAAAAGATGACAATATAAAAGAATAAAGAAATATGTAAAAATTTAAAAAAACACGCAGTCAAACTAGAAACCAGATAATACCAACCAATATACATTGAAAACCAACTAGTATAATTGTAAACCTTTGTAAAATTAGAGCAGGAATACGATTGTATATCCTTTTGAGACTACTTTAGAGCTTCCCCATAAAGACAGTAAAATAATCCCATAAAGGTAAGATGGCTAATTGACATTGACTCCGAAGCCACTAATCCACAATTCCATATATACCTACACACGACAAAATAAGTAACATACTAAAATATTTCTTTGGCGTATATCATTTTTTTAATATACCAACAAACTGAGGGTACTTAGTACTACAATATGGTCAATGATGAGATGATCAATAAGCAGTTCTATTCTAGCCTAAATTGTTACGGTTCACTTTAAAATCTATATAGTCCAAGTAATGAAGCTTTTCACGTCGCAATTTTTACAGAATGAATCGATTTGCTTGAAAATTTGAGAATAAGTAGTGGATAGTCCAAGGATCAAAATCTATATGATGCCGAAAGGCGCTTTTACCAGGGGGTGGTTGCCGCCCCATCTCGGGGGTGGAATTTTTTTATTATATTTTGACCGAAAAAGTTGATAAAAACGTTCATTCTAAGCAAAAAATTTTCTATACATTTTTTTGATAAAATTAATAGTTTTCGATTTATTCGCTATCGAAAGTGTTAGTTTTATATCGAAAAAATCAATATTTTTCGATATACTCATTTACGATTCACTCAATTTTTGCCGTAGAAAAAATTTTTTATACCAAATTCTTGGGAATTAAATAACCTACAATTTCATATTTAAACATTTTTTGTATCTCCGATGCTAATCTTTCTATCCTGAAGAAAATGGCATTTTTTTATTAAACTACAAAAAATCCTTATTCGCTTTTAATTCCAGTTTTTTAAAAACTAATCATTCTAAGCCAGTCAAACTTCTAGAATCTATTATTAATACATAAATAAAGAAGAATGAATAAGGACAATGACTAAAAACACCGCTAACTTACATTATTATGCTTCCAAGTGGATTTCTCCTTTTTTTTTCAAAAAATTTATTGATTTTTTAACCGTAACTTTTTTATTTTTTATGTCAGAAAGTTCGGTAAAAAATAATTTTGTAAGTTTTTACAAGCCTATTAATATTAAATATTTTTAAAATCCTCAGTCGCAAAAAGAGGTGACTTTGAAAAAGTTGATAAAGGTGGTTTTTGCATGTTAATACAAGATATAATTGTCAATAGCTCACTCAATTTTTGCCGTAGAAAAAATTTGTGCAAATCAGGTTCTTGGAAATTAAATAAGCTACAATTTCATATTTAAACATTTTTTCGTATCGCTAAAGCTAATCTTTCTATTCTGAAGGAAAGGCCATTTTTTCCAAACTACAAAAATTCGTTATTCGCTTGTAACTCCATTTTTTAAAAAACTAATCACTCTAAGGCGGTCAAACTTCTAGAACCTATTAATAATACATAAATAAAGAAGACCAAATACGATCAATGACTAATTTTAATTAGGATGGTGATTAGGGGGTTGCTTTCGATCACTTTTTCGCTGAAAAAAATTGGGACTGACATTCTTTTCATTATGTCACAAAATTTTAGAGCTAGATACTTTTTTTTTATTTCTTGAGATACATATTTTTATATAAAAAAAAACGGTTTTGTTTATTTTTTCAAAAGGTACATTTTTGTTAAGTAAAGTTGTTTTGATAAAACGAAAACTTTTGGAGTTATTAGCAGAAAAATTATTAAAAACATTGATTTTTTCGATATAAAACTGACACTTTCGCTAGCGAATAAATCGAAAACTATTAATTTTATCGAAAAAATGTATAAAACGTTTTTTGCTTAGAATGAATATTTTTACCAACCTTTGCGGTCAAAATATAATAAAAAATTTACACCCCGGAGATTTGGTGGCAACCACCCCCATGGTAATTAAAAGCTCCTTTCGGCATCATATAGATTTTGATCCTTGGACTATCCACTACTTATTCTCAAATTTTCAAGCAAATCGATCCATTCTGTAAAAATTGCGAGGTTTTGTACTACATATTTTAAGCTTCATTACTTGGACTAATAGTTCGATTCAATGTTTCTATAGGTACTAACTTACAGTAATTTTTTACACTTACACATTACACTCGCACAATGCTCTGCTTTCACACTAACTTTTTTTTACTTTTTTATTACGTTTTTCACTTCACTATCTCGAAGATTTTTGTCCTCTTGAACCTTCTTTCTATATCTGCGGTAGTCGAGAAGTTGGATGGTCTCGATGTTCACATGTTGAAGTAGACGTTGTTCATGTCTGCGTCTGCTGACACAATTGGTTATTATTTTTGTTCTACTGTTTACATCTTCAGATCTCGGTGGATGCAGCTATTTTCTAAGTACCATGGAGCATCATCGCTGCTCCTTAGTACTGTCACGGTCCCAGGCCGGCCCTGTCAATTCCGGAAGCTTCTGGCGGCGAACTGTCTGAGACCCTTTCTGTGGGCGAGAGAAACTTGTTTACAATCGGCGTATCTAGAAGGCCATCGATGAACCTTTTTTTATTGCTCTGTAAATAATATTTACCTTTCGATGTTTCTGGAAATCAGTAGACTAATTGTACATAACTATATAAATAGACATTTTTGGAATTAGAGTTTAGTTGCGAATTTGAAACCGTCGGTGTACTTTGATATGTAACGGGCGCGGTATAATTTTTGAATTTGTAATTAGATAAATTAGTAGATTTGGTGTAATAAATAAATTAGATATGATAGTTTGTAAAATAAAAGATATAAATTCAGTGCTTTTCATTTAACTAAAATTAAACATTAGTGCTTAGAAGATCATAGAAAAGTCAGTTTTGTAACAGTACCCTATTTTGAATTGTTTGTATTACTCCAATATTGTTTTTACTGGCGCCTCCCCAGAGCTGTGCGCCGTATGTCCATACTGGTCTTAATATTTGTTTACAAATCAGTAATTTGTTATCAATGGATAGTTTTGAATTTCTTCCAAGCATCCAGTACATCTTTCCACATTTAAAATTGAGTTCATCTCTCTTTTTTTAATATGGACTTTCCAACATAGCCTCTTATCCAAATGTAACCCTAGGTATTTTACAGAATCTTCAGCAGGAACCTGGATGTTATCTATTCTAATGGGCTGATATCGCCTTTTTTTATAGGTGAAATTGGCATGTACTGATTTTTATTAGATGTGGGGTGAGACAGGGATGCGTACTGTCGCCAGTTCTCTTGAATGCCTACTTGGAAGAGATTCTAAAATGCGGCATTTCAGCTATTTCACCCCCTTGAGGGTAAAACAGCTGGAATAAAGGTGAACGGAGTTCCCAGTAACAACATTAGATATGCGGATGACACTGTCATCCTAGCCGAAAATATTGAAGATCTTCAGAGACTGGTGAACAGAATAGCGATATATAGCCAAGAATACGGTGCAACAAAGAACATCAAGAAGACAACATTTATAAGAATATCTAAAACTCAAATACATAACGAGAATCTCCTCATAAACAATGCCTCCTCAAACCAATGTCGAACCAGTAGACCAATATGCATATTTTAGAACAATGACCAACTCCACAAATGATTACTTCCAGGAGATTAAAATTAAAATAGAAAAGGCTAGTGCGAATTTTAAAAAAATGAGAAAAGCGCTCTGCATAATTGATCTAAAGTTAGAGCTAAGAGTAAGGTTGACTAGGTGCTACGTTTTCTCGACTTTGTTTTACGGAATGGCATTTTGTTTTACCTTGAATGCGGCATCAATGAAAAAACTGGAATTATTCGAGTTGTAGGTGTATAGAAGACTTCTGAAAATATCATGGACAGAACACGTCACAAACAAAGAGGTTCTGAGAAAGATGAATAAAGAAATGGAAGTCTTAAATATGTATAATCAAAACCAGAATATTGGAATATCTCGGACATATTACACGTGGAGAGAGATACAACTTTCTCCAACTCATTATGCAGGGAAAGATTCAAGGAAAAAGAAGCATAGAGAGACGCAGAATATCGTGGCTGCGCAACCTGAGATAATGGTACGGATGTACATCAAATGAATTTTTCAGAGCAGCCGTTTTCAAAGTCCGAATAGCTATGATGATGGCCGACCTCCGTCGCAGAGATGGCACTTGAAGAAGAAGATTTTGTACCCTTCAGTTATATTCTCCATTTTTTTGTCCAATTATTGATTTTATTCACTGACATGCAGCTGTCTTCACCAACGGAAAGGATAGCCAAATCAGTAAAAGATCTATCTAGAAATCTAGAAGATCAGTAAAAAATTTAAAACATTTTCTCATCTTGCTCTATTAATATATTTTTTCTTCTTCTTATTCTTCTTGTATAAACATGACTCTGTCTGTTTTTTCAATGTGCCTCTAGTAAGTTGTCGTTCCATCGTTTTCGTGATCTTCCCACTGATCGTCTTTCTATTGGGGAACCGTCTCTCGCTATCCTGACTACCCTATTTGTTGTCATTCGGCTCATGTGGGCATTCCATTCTATTCTTCTGTTTCTTACCCAGTTATTAATGTTATCCACCTTGCATCTCCGTCGTATATCTGTACTTCTAGCTCTGTCCCATAGAGTCTTACCATCGATTTTTCGAAGGGTTTTCATCTCCGCTGTTTCGAGCAATCTTTTTGTCCTCCCTGTGTCGGGTCGTGTATCTGACGCAAATGTCATTATTTGTCTAATGACTGTTTTGTAAATTCTGCCTTTCATTTCTTTTCCGATATGTTTATTTCTCCATATTGTGTCATTCAGGCAACCTGCGGCTCTGTTTGCTCTATTAACTTGATCCTTCCACTTCTGTTTCGAGCCTTCCCTACCTAGATAGTGTGATGTTTAAGTATTTAAATGCCATCACTTGTTCTATTATCTGACGTTCCAGCTCCAATTTACATCTTATCGAATCTGCTGTTATAACCATGCATTTTGTCTTTTTTAGGGAAATTAACATATTAAATTTTCTGGCGGGTATGTTAAATTGGTGCAGCATACGTTGTAAATTATTTTCACTTTGAGAGATTAGTATTGCATCGTCTGCATAGCACATTATTTTAAGTTGTTTTTCTCCCATTTGGTATCCTTTTTAGTTCTTACTTTTTTTATTATTTCGTCCATGATCAGATTGAACAATAAAGGACTCAAGGAATCCCCCTGTCTTATCCTATTGCTGGCCTCAATTGGGTCAGTTAGTTCATCTTCTACTTTTACTTTTATTGTGCTGTTCTGGTACATGTTTTCGATCGTTTTAATTATTCCTAGAGGTACATCTCTCGAGTATAACAAATGGATAACGTCCTTTAATGTGACCCTGTCAAATGCTTTCTTAAGGTCCACGAAACATAAATATGCCGATTTGTAGTATTCCAACGATTTCCCTTGAACTTACCTCATTATAAATATAGCGTCAGTGCATGACCTTCCCGACCTAAAACCTTCTTGTTCTTCTGCTAATGGTATAATTTCATTCAATTTGTTTGTTATCACTTTGGTTGTTAATTTTAATATTGTGTTTAATAAGTTAATTCCTCTGTAATTGAATAAAATATTAGTATATTAAATTTATTGTTATCAAATATAGGCAAATATCATCATACCTAGTCACCGTATACAGAGAGAGAAAGGGATCGATCTTACAAGAAAAAAAATCATAATATATAATTATATAATATGAAATATATTATATATTCGGCCATAATTAGATTAACACAACATATTATTATATCAGCAATTTTTCGTTATAAAAAAACTATTCATCTTTTTAATGAGAAGTTTGAGTCCAAGAATAATATTTTTAATTTAAGGGATAATTTTTCACACATTTAGATTGTTATAAACTATGCAGACAGATTTTTAAAATGCATTTTCTGCATCACCAGACGACATAAAATAATAAAATTCATACGTTTGCATAGTGTACATATTTCACAATCGATAAGAGCTTCCATGAATTTTTCGATGCTCGATGAACGGATGCCGACAGACAATATATCAAACAGAACCGGATATCATAACGTAGTAAAAGGGGAGATTTTGAATCGGTTTTATTAACAGGATAAAATAAATTCATAAAAAAGTTGAAACATATTTCTATTATTTTGGTAAAATACTAGCGCCAGTTTTCGACATTAGGGCCAATGAATTATGCATCAAAACTGTTAAATTAAAATATTTTAAAATTTTGAATCAATTTTTAAAAGTTATCGACGTGATTTGACAGTGTATCGAGTATTCAATTTTAAAGTTAGTATCTAATGTATAGTAAGAATCTGCTTCTTCTTCTTCCTTCTTGTATGCAGGCTTTAAAGCCTGTTTCTTCTTCAATATTAGCCTCCTAAATTGTTTAAGTTATCGCACCATCTTTTTCTTGGTCTGCCAATACTTCTTCGTCCATTTGGTGACTTATCTCATGCTATTCGTACTATCCTATCCTCTGCCATTCTACTAATGTGTTCGTTCCACTCCTGTTTCCGTTTTGTCACCCATCCATTTATGTCTTCTACTTCTACATTGCATGATCTTCTTATGTTTTCGCTTCTCTCCCTATCCAACAGACTTTTCCCTGATATTGGTCGGAGTATTTTCATCTCTGTTGTTTCTAGTAGTCGTCTCGTTTTAGATGTGTCAGGTCTTGTCTCCGCCGTGTATGTCAATATAGGTCTAATTGCTGCTTTATAGATTCTTGCTTTTGTGTCTTGTGTTTGTTCTTCCAGATTGTGTCATTAAGAGATCCCGCCGCTTTCCTTGCTTTTAAGCTTTATTGTCGTACTTCCTCTTCAACATCTCCGTAACTCGTTATATCTGTTCCCAGATATCTAAATCGTGCTTCCTGCTTTATTATTTTCCCATCAATTTCGATTTTACATCGTAGTGGGTATTTGGATGTCATACATTTGTTTTTTTTTGCTGATATTATCATATTGTATTTCTTGGCTGTTATATTGAAGATGTGTGATGTGTGTTAATCTTTGGTGATCATCTTCTGTCTCGGCGATTAATGTGGCGTCGTCTGCATAACACAATATTTGGATTTCTTTGTTCCCCATTCTGTAACCATGACCTTTACGTACTGCTTCTATTATTTCGTCCATTATTATATTAAAGAGCAGTGGGCTTAACGAGTCACCTTGTCTGACTCCGCTTTGTACTGGTATAAACTGCGTTAGATTTCCATTTATCTTTGCCTGTATTCGATTATGAAAGTAGATATTGTCGATGGTTTTTATAATATTGATTGGTATGTTTCTTCTATACAGTAAATGTAGGACGTCTTCGACTTGACAATGGCCTTTTCTGTGGTTTGTCTCAGTACAAATACGGCGTCTACGCAGGATCTTCCGGATCTGAATCCTTGTTGTTCATCTGTTAAAGTTGCTAGTTTATTGTTTTAGTTGGTTAGGACTTTTGTGGTTAGCTTAAGTGCGGTGTTCAGTAGATTTATACCTCTATAATTGTTGGGGTCTTCTTTGTCTCCTTTCTTGAACATTGGTATCATTATGCTGTTTCTCCATGCGTCTGGTATCTTGCAGTGCAATATTAGTTTTTGTATAGTTTTGTATAGAGTTAAGTCTGTTTTAGACTATAACATAAAATGATATAAGAAAATGGTATACTAAATTTTGTCACAATGTAAAACAGGAAACAAAATCTGTTAACAGAAAATGTTATAAAAATTAGAACATATCCTATTTGATAACAATTTTTAGTACACAGGCATGCGCAGTTAGGTTATTTTCGTTATACTGTCACATTGGTTTTTTAAGGTTACCTTTTCTTTTAAGAAATGTTGCAATGGAAGCAGCAGATAATAATAGAGTTTTCTTATCCATCATTTAATATATCTGTGTAATATAAAATATCAAAGAAAAAACTAGCTAGGTTAAATGTTGAGAAAAATGAGGTTAAGGCATTATTAAAAGAAAGAGAAAAAGAAGAAAATCAAGGTTAACAGTACATGAACCACCATAAAAATATAAAAAAGTACTTTTTTAGCATGTATTGCGCAGAATCACATAACATATTCTAATATGAAAATGTGACAATGTAATACACAAGAATTCTTGTATTAATATTGTATACAATCATTTCATGTAAATTTTTGATATACCATTTTCTGTTAACAAAAAAAGGACCCGTGTTGAGCTGGCCTCCCCCACTTGCAAAAATTAAAAAACAAATAGCCCTGATTTATGAGCTATTTATGAGCTCTCATATTCCGCAAACTAAAAATTTTGAGCTCGTTCCACTGAGCAGGAATTTAATACCCTAGTGGGGGGGGCTGAGTCAGCCCCCCCCACTACTTAAAAATAGGAATATTGAATCGGTTTTTGCGGCAGAATTACGAGCTATTTATGAGCTCTTGAAATTATATAGTTTCGATTTTTGAGCTCGTCCCCTTCACCCCCAAACAACCCTTTAATTGATTTAACTTAAGAGAAAGATGCTGAGAAAACTTAAAATATATCGTATTGCGAATATAATTCCTATAGCTTATATACTCTAAGAATAAACTATTAAATCAAGAGCATTTCGATTATTGAGCTACAACCCCTTCGCCAGAAAACCACCCTATCTTCCCGGCTTAAGAGAAAGTTGTATTTAAAATGCGTTAAACTAATTATTTGGCGACTACATATCATTTAATAATTTATAAGCTTCCAAATTACGCGCATTTAGATCAGTAAATTGCAATTTATTTTGTATAGTGCAGTCACTGAAGGTAAAAATCAACGATTACCTTCAATTTCGGTGAGCCTTCATCGATTTTCACGAAAATTGGTCAGTGGTTAGAGGATACGTCAAGAAACAAAGGTGACATGGTACCACCTTGCGCCTTTACCCTGAGGGTGGATACCGCCCCTTCTCGGGGGTGAAAATTATTTTATAAAAAATAAATGCACAAATCAATAAAAGAACAAATTAAAAGCAAAATTTATTATATAAAGTTAATAAAATAAGTCAATACTTTTTAAGTTATTAAAGATCAAAGATTTTAATTATTTGTGAAAAAAATGCATGTTTTGAAAAGGTTTTTGTAAATCACTGAAAAACTTTAAGTTTTTACAAAAAAGTTAATAGTAGTTTAATTCGTATAGCTTATATTCTAAGAATAAACTCTTAAATCACGCATCTTTCGATTATAGAGCTACAACCCCTTCGCAAGAAAACGACCCCATATTCCCGGCTTAAGAGAGAGTTGTTCTTAAAATAATTTAAATTAATTATTTGGCGACTACATATCGTTTAATAATTTATGAGCTTGCAAAATATACGCATCTCAATTATTGAATTGCCATTTTCTTTCTATAGTGCAGTCACTGAAGGTAAAAATCAACTAGTACCTTCGATTTCGGTAAATCTCCATTCATTTTCACGAAAATTGGTGAGCGGATTTTGATACTATCAACTTTTTCTGCATCTTATTTTTCATAGGTATTTCTAAGTACTTTGACAAGTATTTAGTACCTAAGTGTTATAAAATGCATCTCTTTCCCGTTATTTAAGCTTGAACCCTTAGATTTTAACAGTCGCGGAAAAAATATACATTTAATTACCAATAACTTACTTTAAATTAACATTAAAGGGTTTTTCAAGTAAGCAATTTATTATATTTTTTATTAGCTTCAATTTTAGTGATGAAAACTTTTTTGTAAAAACTTACAGTTTTTGAGTCATTTATGAAAAATCGCTCTAAAGCATGCATTTTCTTTCCAAAAATTAAAATATTTGATCTTTAATAACTCAAAAAGTATTGATTTATTTTAATCACATTATATAACAAATTTTGCTTACAATTTGTCCCTCTCTCTATTTGTGGGGTTATTTTTAATAAAGTAATTTTAACCCCCGAGAAGGGGGGACATATATCCCAGGCTAAAACCGCAAATTGTTATTGTGTTAATTTTGTTTCTTGAGGTATCGTCTATCCGCTCACCAATTTTCGTGAAAATAAATTGAGATTTACCGAAATCGAAGGTCATAGTTGATTTTTACCTTCAGTGACTGCACTATAGAAAGAAAATTGCAATTCAATAATTGAGATGCGTATATTTTGCGAGCTCATAAATTATTAAACGATATGTAGTCGCCAAATAATTAATTTAAATTATTTTATGTACAACTCTCTATTAAGCCGGGAATATGGGATGGTTTTCTTGCGAAGGGGTTGTAGCTCAATAGTCGAAATGCGCGTGATTTAAGAGTTCATTCTTTTTTTGATTTGTACAGTTATTTTTTATAAAATAATTTTCACCCCCGAGAAGGGGCGGTATCCACCCTCAGGGTAAAGGCGCAAGGTGGTACCATGTCACCTTTGTTTCTTGACGTATCCTCTAACTACTGACCAATTTTCGTGAAAATCGATGAAGGTTCACCGAAATTGAAGGTAATCGTTGATTTTTACCTTCAGTGACTGCACTATACAAAATAAATTGCAATCTACTGATCTAAATGCGCGTAATATGGAAGCTTATAAATTATTAAATGATATGTAGTCGCCAAATAATTAGTTTAATGCATTTTAAGTACAACTTTCTCTTAAGCCGGGAAGATAGGGTGGTTTTCTTGCGAAGGGGTTGTAGCTCAATAATCGAAATGCTCTTGATTTAATAGTTTATTCTTAGAGTATATAAGCTATATGAATTATATCCGCAATACGATATATTTTAAGTTTTCTCAGCATCTTTCTCTTAAGTTAAATCAATTAAAGGGTTGTTTGGGGGTGAAGGGGATGAGCTCAAAAATCGAAACTATATAATTTCAAGAGCTCATAAATAGCTCGTAATTCTGCCGCAAAAACCGATTCAATATTCCTATTTTTAAGTAGTCAGCCCCCCCCACTAGGGTATTAAATTCCTGCTCAGTGGAACGAGCTCAAAATTTTTAGTTTGCGGAATATGAGAGCTCATAAATAGCTCATAAATCAGGGCTATTTGTTTTTTAATTTTTGCAAGTGGGGGGGCCAGCTCAACACGGGTAAAAAAAGGTATAGTCTAAAACAGACTTTAAGTATAGTGAGAATCAATATAGTATAAAATGGATAAGACTATAGTAGGTACTGAATATTTGTGTTGGAGAATATTGCGGTCTCAGTTTTGAATCAAATTTTAATCATTAGCCTAATTTTAATAATATTTTGAATCAAGTTTTCAAATTTTGAATCATTTTTTAAAAGTTATCGACGTGATTTGACAGTGTATCGAGTATTCAATTTTAAAGTTCGTATCGAATGTATAGTAAGAATCAATATAGTATAAAATGGATAAGACTATAGTACTGAAAATATTTGTGTTGGAGAATATGGCGGTCTCAGTTTCTCTGGAGGGGAACTTAGAACTTTTTCTTAGTAGTGGAACTTCAGCACTTCGTGGAACACAAACTGACCGGAGAGCTTCAACGCTAACACGGCACGTCCCAATACAGCGAATATCCTACAGATATGTAGGATACGCATAGGTGTGTTAAGATGTATGCTTTAATCGAGGTTTTTACACTAAAAGGTGCTGTGGAGACTTCTTCACCTTTGGATGTTGCCATAAATGTGATTTTGTGGACTATTATACAATAGGGATATTGTTGGTGTATACAGTAATCTCCAATGTTCCTTTTAATGTAAAATCGTGAATTTCGTCACATTTAATGCTCGGCGACAATATATAAAATGTGCGAAAAGAAAGAATATGTTTCTTTAGATTCAGTGAAAAAGGAAGAAATGCATTTGACATTGTCTAAACAAGTCTCCAAGAAGGTTAAAACATATTGAACAAAAGTATAAGTAGAATCACATTTCCAAACAAAAATTCCCTTAATTTGTTTATTTAGACGAAACGTGGATTTTTGCTAAAGGTAGTGGTAGTGGAGCAAAGTATGCTAAATGTGCAGTCACTCAAGCGTTATGGGGACCTATGGGGTTGTGAAGAGTAGGTCCTAAAAACAAAAAAAGTTAAGTAAAGTTTTCCATTTAGTGGGCGCTTGCCATTTTTTAATTTAATTTTCCATTTCCAACAATCGTTTTTTCCGATTATAACGCCATCTATCCATAATTCGAAAAAATGTTTTGAATAAAAGATTCGTATTTAAAATATTAAATTTACTCTCCACCCCTCTCCGTGGAAAGTCGTGTTTGGTATCATTCGATATATTTTAAAAAAATATTGAGCACATATTTTTTAGTTTTTGGATCTGTCATTCATTTCGCGAAATATTCGCTTTTTTCTTGTGAAACTTTGGGACTCATCCATTTCCTTACGACCGGCTCAAATCGTCAGATTTTTGAAATATACACTCTTTCGCATGTACTTAACCTACCTGACCTTAATCTGACAATTTCGAGTTTTTTAAGGATAGATTTTTTTCGGGCCCCCCTTAACGAACTCCCCTGTGTTAAGAGCGAATATATGGTAGAGGTACATCTGCATGGTACCAGGTTTCTCCCCATATGATAATCTGACGCGCTCGTGTAACTGAAAAAATCCCCGCTTGGGCTCCCTACAATAGAACAAAACAAATTTTGAAGATGAGTACATATACAATATCCACAAAATATGATAGTGGGAGAAGAAATCATATTATATTGCATACTGGTTATAAAACATGGAGCAGGTCATGTATTTTTATCAAAAATAAAATCAACCCACTATGACGACAATCTGAATAGGATAATGTTTGAAAACTATAGATTTTACATGAACCATCTGTTATAATACTGCATAACGCTCCGTGATGACATTCAATCAATAGCTAATCCAGTATTTAGCAATTAGCTTATACCAAAAATTATTATAAACAAATCTCTCATATTTGAAAACTCATACTTATGACCACTGGTTACCGATGTGTTAGTAGCCTCAGGTAGAATTACTGCAAAATTTACTCGTATGCATACAAAGTAACTATGTTAAGGAGCGCCGAAAGTGTAACTTAAAAAACCAATCAAGATATATATCGATCGCTGACAGTACCAAATATATCTATATATATTTGATTGCATATGTTTTTAAAATAATTTACTTTTACTTAATAATTTATTACACATTTGAAGTATACTTCTAAGACAGGACCAACTTAGATATCAAAATTTTTCCCTCGGCTATATGGACTAGATCGGCTATATGGACTAGAGTTGATTGTGTTTCGAACGAGTAACCGTTTTCGTATCGTTTCCATAGTTTTCTATTTTTTTAGTTTTTATTTCGGGGTTATTTAAGTTTTTATTTGAAAATAAATTGTATAAAAGAAATTATTCTTCTAACAACTTGAATTAGTAATCAAGTATATTCAAATGGGAAATAAGCCACAATTTTACCTAAAAATGATTTTATTAACGTTTCGACACCCAAGTCGGGCGTCGTTGTCAAAATACAAAATAATAATATTTTGACAACGACGCCCGACTTGGGCGTCGAAACGTTAATAAAATCATTTTTAGGTAAAATTGTGGCTTATTTCCCATTTGAATATACTTGATTATAAAAATGCCACAAGAAAATAGCTTCAGAACAACATTGAATTAGTAAATTAAAATTTAAAAATAAAATTTTTGAAATATGGCCCACGTTTAATTCCACTGTGTTGAATAAATATGTTTTAGTATCACAAGAAACATGGAAAGTAAGCATGATGCAGTGTCAATCACCGACAATGGAAAACCTGGAGGATCATTAATCAAGCGGTGGAAGGAAGTAGGATAGGTCGCTGAGATGTAAATAGGATGCTAACCTGGTGGAATGAAGACATAGAGGCACTGAGAAATGAATGAATAGTTATAAATAAGAAGAAGGTTAACAAGTGCAATGAGCAGAGCAGGGATTAACCCTGATGTCGTAGAGGAGATCGAGTAAGAATACCACGCACAAAAGAGAGAACTTTACTGGAAAATTCCTACAGAAAAAAGAAGGCACTGGAAAGAACTGTGTGAAAAGCTGAATAGTATGATACAATTTTGATCCAAAAGATGGCATAACCCAGACATCCAAAGTGAAAGTTATCCTCCAACACCAAATTGTTCTATATGGTAAACATAATGTTCAGAAAAAAGTCACACCATTTTGAGTGTCGGGTTGGGGGGGGGGGGGGAGGAGAGGGGGAGAAATCGGTAAATTCGTATTTTTTTTACGTTTTTTCGTCAATATTTCTAAAACTATGCGGTTTAGCATGAACAACCTTCTATACAAAAATGTTCTACATTAAATTTTTAAATAAAAAAGGTTGTATGCATAATCCTTCCAAAGTTACGGAGGTAGTATAGTATAATAGTCTAAGAGCTAGTGAACCCTCCGACTAACGGTCGTCCTGTAAGGCTAGAAATTTTTCTAGTGATAATTCATAGCACACCAAGGCTAAAATCCATGACCTGGCAGGCCTCAGCGGTGCACGTGTATCTACCAGGTGAATCGAAAAGTGCAAATTTAGGGGGTAAAATAAACTTTCTCCTGTAAGGTTTAAATTTAAGTATGTGTTTGAGTAAGTCATTTGGAAGAAATGTGTACAATGACAGGCGATTCTGAAGAGCATAAGACCTTGCCAGGCGAGGAGAAAGATTAGGGGTTTTTCCTAAAATTATTCTTTTTGCATCGAACAATTTGTTTTTAGGTTTTTTGAATCATTCCAAACAGAAAACGTCTTTAGTGATTTTTCTCTTAAGTTAATAGTTTTTGTTATATAAGCGATTGAAAATTTTGAAAATTGCGAAATCGGCCATTTTTAACCTTAAATCGGACATTTATCTAAAAATTTCAATGTTGCTAAGGTACGTAGATATTCTTTAAACATTGATTGATGAAATCCCGAAGAGTTTTTTGCAATACAATATCGAAAACTCCTTTGTTTTTTTAATTGCTAATCAAGCGGATGCGACACTGTAGTATAAGTGAGGACGTTTGAGTTTGCATAAATTCATTATCTCGAGAATGGGCAAATTTCAAGAGAAATCCTCAGACAGGTCGATTTTTATTTTTGAATGAGGACTTTTTGGCATATATATAATACTAGTGACGTCATCCATCTGGGCGTGATGACGTAATCGATGATTTTTTTAAATAAGAGTAGGGGTTGTGTGATAGCTCATTTGAAAGGTTATTTAATTCTCTATTCAGTAATATAAACGCTAACATAATTATTTATACAGGGTGTACAAAAAAATTTTTTCTTCTATTTAATCAAAGTTAATTTAATAAAAAATAAATTTTTGTAAACCCTGTATAAATAATTATGTTAATGTTAATATTAGTGAATAGAAAATTCAATAGCCTTTCAAATGAGCTATCACACAACCCCTACTCTCATTTAAAAAAATCATCGATTTCGTCATCACGCTCAGATGGATGACGTCACTAGTATTATATATATGCCAAAAAGTCCTAATTTAAAAATAAAAATCGACCTGTCTGAGGATTTCTCTTGAAATTTGTCCATTCTCGAGATAATGAATTTATGCAAACTCAAACGTCCTCACTTATACTACAGTGTCGCACCCGCTTGATTAGCAATTAAAAAAACAAAGGGGTTTTCGATATTTTATTGCAGAAAACTCTTCGGGATTTCATCAATCAATGTTTAAAGAATATCTACGTATCTTGGCAACATTGAAATTTTTAGACAAATGTCCGATTTAGGGTTAAAAATGGCCGATTTCACAATTTTCAAAATTTTCAATCGCTTATATAACAAAAACTATTAACTTAAGAGAAAAATCGCTAAAGACGTTTTCTGTTTGGAATGATTCAAAAAATCTAAAAAAAATTTGTTCGACGCAAAAATAATAATTTTAGGAAAAACCCCTAATCTTTCCCCTCTCCTGGCAAGGTCTTATGCTCTTCAGAATCGCCTGTCATTTAGTCCAGGGTAATAAGGTTTTTTCCATGACACTCGAGCAGCCAGGGTACTGAAGCGTTTTTTCGACAGGTAATACCTATGAGAACAAATTGTGACTATTTCCTGCGTAGGATCTGGCGGCCATTTTTATTTATAAACAATTTAATGTCGAAAAACGGCATTTTTTCCGATTTTTTTCAAATCAATGGAAAACAGTGCACCTTCTGGTTACATTAGAACAAAAATCTTCGAGAGCATAGAAAAACCTTTAAAATGACGTATTACAAAGGTTGATACACTTATTTATTGTTAATATAATTGAGAAAAAAGGTCTAAATTTCAAAAAAATTAATTTTGCAATAACTATTGTAAAAATTAGTGTACAACTTTGAATTTTTTGTCAAATGAGGGTTAATTAGTGCTTAACACGTGACAAAAATTTCAAAGGGATTCATTTAATTGTTTATATTTTATTCAAATTGTTTATCCCAGAGAGCTTTTTTTGCAATAACATAAGTCAGAAAAACAGAATGTTAGAACCACTCTGCAGGTGTCAAATGTAAGAGCATAAGCTAAACTTTCAAACCTGTTTAAAAAATGTTAATAAAGAGTGCACTTATTAGTAATAAATAATTATGAAAAATTCTCGTTAATTTTTCCTTATAAACAATTTGAATAACTTTCTTGTTATGGCCGGTACAAACATTTTTTTTGCACATTCTAAAAGATGGCATTTTTATACGAACTTAGGAAAAAATAAGTTAGCCTAGGTCAATTAGGGCCAAAGTTAGCAACATTTTTTTAAAAATCCACAGCTAATTTGTTTATGATAAATAAGAATCGAAAATAGCGCTCTTCCACTTTTAAAGACACGAAGTATTCAGAAAAAATTTTGGATTTATTTGCTCTTTAAGGGAGTCGTCAATAAAGCTTCAAAAATGAAGTAGAAGCATAAAATCCGTGCGACCTAAAATTGAAATATCAACTTCAAAATCCTACAATTTTTTGTAACTTGGGAACCAACCAATGGATTTTAATGTTTTTTTTTAATTTGTATGTACTTTTAGCGTACTTTACAAATATGGAGTCTGTTGATTTATAAATTATTTAATAAACAATTTAATTTGTTTAAAAAAATTTTTTTCAAAAAAAATTTTTTTACCGTATTTTAGATGAACAACTACAATGTTATGTATGTAATAATTGATAAAAAATTGTAATAAATATATTATTACTACACTCACCGGCACAAAATTCGGCCACCCAAAATTTTTGATTAAGTTTAATAGTTTATAACTTTATTATTTGTGCTCCGATTTTTAAGATTCTTGCACCAATTTGTAGATACATATATTGATATCGTTTCGTATTTTTCCGGTAACAAAAAAATTTGCTTGCGTGGCATTATACAGGGGTGAATGGAAGCGTTGTATTTTCTACTAACTTTAAAAAATTCTGTGGAAAAACGGAAGGGCTCATTTTGTGTCATAGTCCTGTCATATTATCCCAGAGACATCACTAAAATTTTGTTTTTTGAATTATCCGAATATCTCTTTTCGTGTAAGAGCTGTACCATTTTTTGTAAATACAAACACTGATTGACTCATAAAATAGAGGTTGGATTGATAAGATTAGAATGGCCCGCATGCAGCCCAGATCTCAATCCTGTTAAGCATTTATGGGATGAATTAAAAAGAGCTATTCGCCGTTATCCCAGGCCTCCAGAAAATTTGGTACAGTTATGGCCTTGGTAGAGGAATATCGGACTATTCCCCAGGTAATATTATTTTTTATTCATATAAATATAAAATCTAAGACATAACAATGATTTGATAAACAATGAATCAAAAAAATTACTGCAACTGTAAGCAAACTTATAGAGTAAAAGTCACACTTTTATAGAAATTTTTCTTTTATTATAATAATATATACAGAGAGGGCTAAATTATGGAATAAATTCATTTTCTCTAAAATCGACGACTTTGAAGAAAAATCCCGAAACAGGTCGATTTTTATTTTTAAATTACAATTTTTTTGGCATATATTTTATACTAGTGTCGTCATCCATCTGAGCTTGATGACGTAATCGATGATTTTTTTAAATGGGAATAGGGGTCATGTGACACCTCATTTGAAAGGGTGTTCAATTGTCTATTCAGTAATATAAACAATTATATCCTTATTTATACAGGGTGACCAAAATAATAATTTTTGGATTAAATTAATTGACGCAAAAAGAAGAATGTATGTAATTTATTTAACTCAAAATACATTGTACTGCTGCCAGTAAATAAAAAAAATTATTTCACAAATAAACATTTCTTTTCGCTTAAATTAAATCACAGACAACCTCTTTGCAGTTTTAACATTTAATTTGAGCGAAAATCAATGTTTATTTGCCAACTAAACATTTTTTTCAATTTTCTGACAGCGACAGAAAGTATTTTGAGATAAATAAACTGTATACATTCTTCTTTTTTCGTCAATTAATTTAATTCAAAAATTATTTTTTTGGCTACCCTGTATAAATAATGATATTAATGTTTATATTACTGAATAGAGAATTGAACACCCTTTCAAATGGGGTGTCACACGACCCCTATTCCTATTTTAAAAAATCATAGATTACGTCATCACGCTCTGGTGGATGACGTCACTAATATGAAATATATGCCAAAACATTGAAATTTAAAAATAAAAATCGACCTGTTTCGGGATTTGTTCACAATCCTCCATTTTAGAGAAAATAAATTTTTTCCATAATTTAGCCCCTCCCTGTATATATTATAATATATTCATAACAATTTTTTATCAATTATTATATACATAACATTACTTGGTAGTAGTGCACCTAAAACACGGTAAAAAATTAAATAAATTGTTTTTTTTTGTTTAAATAAATTAAATTGGTTATTATAATTTATATCAACTGACTCCATACTTGTAAAGTACGCTAAAAGTACATACAAATTAAAAAAACATTAAAATCCATTGGTTGGTTCCCAAGATACAAAAAGCTGTAGGATTTTGAAGTTAATATTTCAATTTTAGGTCGCATGGATTTACATACTTCATTTCTAAAGCTTTATTGACGACTTCCTTGAAAAGCAAATAGAGCAAAACAATTTTTATGAATACTTCATGTCTTTAAAAGTGAAAAAGCGCTATTTTCGATACTTATTTTTTATAAACAAATTAGCTGTAAATTTTTAAAAAAATGTTGCTAACTTTGGCCCTAATTGACCTAGGCTAAATTATTTTTTTTAAAGTTCGTGTAAAAATACCATCTTGTAGAATATGTAAAAAAATGTTTGTGCCGACCATAACAAAAAAGCTATTCAAATTGTTTATAAGGAAAAATTGATGAGACTTTTGCATAATTATTTATTACTAATAAATGCACTTTTTATTAACTTTTTTTAAACAAGTTTGAAAGTTTAGCTTATGATCTTTTATCTGCCACCTGCAGAATGGTTCTAACATTCTGTTTTTCTGACTTATTTTATTGCAAAAAAAGCTCTCTGGGATAAACAATTTGAATAAAATATAAACAATTGAATAAATCGCTTCGAAATTTTTGTCACATATTACGCACTACAGAACCCTCATTTGACAAAAATTTCAAAGCGGTACACTAATTTTTACAATAGTTATTGCAAAATTAATTTTTTTGCAATTTAGACCTTTTTTCTCAATTATATTAACAATAAATAAGTTTATCAATCTGTGTAATACGTCATTTTAAAGATTTTTCCATGCTCATGAAGATGTTTGTACTAATGTAACCACAAGGTACACTGTTTTCCATTGATTTGAGAAAAAACGGAAAAAATGCCGTTTTTCGACATTAAATTGTTTATAAATAAAAATGGCCGCCAGATCCTACGCAGGAAATAGTTACAATTTGTTCTCATATGTATTACCTGTCGAAAAAACGCTTCAGTACCCTGGCTGCTCGAGTGTCACGAACAGGGTATATTTTTGCCTTATTACCCTGGCCTAATTGTACACATTTCTTCTAAATGACTTACTCAAACACATACTTAAATTTAAACCTTACAGGAGAATGTTTATTTTACCTCCTAAATTTGCACTTTTCGATTCACCTGGTAGATACACGTGCACCACTGAGGCCTGCCAGGTCATGGTTTTTAGCCTTGGTGTGCTATGAATTATCGCTAGAAAAATTTCTAGCCTTACAGGACGACCGTTAGTCGGAGGGTTCACTAGCTCTTAGACTAAATTGGTCCAAAAAAAGGCCTAACCCAAACATCCAAAGTAAAAGTTTTTCTCCAACGCCAAATTGTTCTATATGGTCCACATGTTGTTCAGTAAAAAGTTACACCATTTTGAGAGTCCGGTTTGGGGGGGAGATGGGGGAGAAGTCGGAAAATTAGTTTTTTTTTTACGTTTTTCGTCAATATTTCTAAAACTATACTTTATCGTAAACAATGTTCTATACAAAAATGTTCTAGATAAAATTTAAAACAGAAAAGGTCGTATACATAATTGTCATAAAATCAACGGTTACAGAGTTACGGAGGGTGAAAAGTGGATATTTTCGATACTTTTTATATTTTTTGGGCAACTGATGATGATTTTGGGCGGTGAGGTTGACGTTTCTTCAAGGGCTTATTACTAACATACCATCGGCCACTGAAATAGCAAATTTTATTTAGAAAATTTTTTTCTAAATATATAAAAAGTGTTGAATACCTCCACTTTTCACCCTCCGTAACTGTGAAACCGTTGATTTTATAACAATTATGTATAGGACCTTTTTTGTTTTAAATTTTATGTTGCACATTTTTGTATAGAACATTGTTTGCGCTAAAGCATAGTTTTAGAAATATTGACGAAAAACGTAAAAACTACTAATTTTCTGACTTCTCCCCATCTTCCCCCCAAACCGGACGCTCAAAATGGTGTAACTTTTTACTGAACAACATATGGACCATATAGAACAATTTGGTGTTGGACGAAAACTTTTACTTTTGATGTTTGGGTTAGGCCTTTTTTGGACCAATTATACTATACTACCTCCGTAACTTTGGAACCGTTCACTTTAGAAGGATTATGCATAAAGCCTTTTTATTTCAAATTTAATGTAGAACATTTTTGTATAGAAGGTTGTTCATGCTAAACCGCATATTTTGGAAATATTGACGAAAAACGTAAAAAACTACAAATTTACCGATTTCTTCCCCCTCTCCCGCCAAACCCGACGCTCAAAATGCTGTGACTTTTTTCTGAACATTATGTGGACCATACAGAACAATTTGGTGTTGGACGATAACTTTCACTTTGGATGTCTGGATTTGGGTCTAGTTATACCATACTAGAATGAGAACATCTGGGCTCAGGGATTTAGTATCGCCATGAAAAAAAAATAATTGATGTAAATAATTGATGGATTCGACCATTACTTGATGGAAGTTCATTTTATCTAACAATAAAACACTGAAAACGTTTGTTTTCTATACTTCCACTACTTTCATACTTCTGTTTCGGCGGAGTGCCTTTCTCAAGTGATATAGTTTACAATGTGTTTGCCTTTTTAAGTCTTCAACTGAAGAGGTTGAGGAGTGGGGAGCTGTTTGTCTCGAGTTGGTCATTCAGAATTATATCTGTATTTTTCAGTTTATTAATTTCCATAGATTCTAAAAAAGATAGCTTAAGGCCTTTATTTTGAATATGTAGAATTTGAAACTCTTCATTGAAAGAATGATTATGAACCAAAAACTCCATAAGAAAGCCCTGAAATTAGTGTATCCACCACCACAGAAAGAACCCAGTACCTTCTGCTCTCTCACATATACTGGCAAGATAACAACAAATATAGCCAGATACATAAAAAAGAAAGGAATAACACCAGCTTTCAGAACTAACAACAACTTAAGCAAATATATTAAGAACAATAAAAGCCGAAAGAGAAAGCAACTACAGAGTGGTGTGTACAAACTAACTTGTGGTGACTGTCCGAAAACGTACATCGGTCAAACTGGCAGAACTTTTGACAAGCAACTACAGAGTGGTGTGTACAAACTAACTTGTGGTGACTGTCCGAAAACGTACATCGGTCAAACTGGCAGAACTTTTGACAAACGGATAGCAGAACACAAAAGGGCATTCAACAATAGAAAAACAGACACTTCTACATACGCACTTCACCTTCTAGATCATAATCATTCTTTCAATGAAGAGTTTCAAATTCTACATATTCAAAATAAAGGCCTTAAGCTATCTTTTTTAGAATCTATGGAAATTAATAAACTGAAAAATACAGATATAATTCTGAATGACCAACTCGAGATAAACAGCTCCCCACTCCTCAACCTCTTCAGTTGAAGACTTAAAAAGGCAAACACATTGTAAACTATATCACTTGAGAAAGGCACTCCGCCGAAACAGCTGTAGTCACTTAGTTATAATAAATTTTGTGGAAGTATAGAAAACAAACGTTTTCAGTGTTTTATTGTTAGATAAAAAAAAATACGCAACCTTCGTACGAAATGTCGTCCCCTTTACCATAGATGAACTTGTTGAGATGTTGAGACATTGAACGCACTGGAAACGCCCGTCCAATAGGGATCTATGAAGAAGTATCACAAAGCCGGAAGCCTTGATTCATCTCTTGCCGCACTGCTCATCCATAGGTCGATCAGACACCAGCGTATTCTAATCTAAGTAGCAGATTCATTTAGAAATTTAAACAACCTACTGCATTAGGCTTTTTTGTTTTTCTGTCCCGGACCAGAAAAGAGTACAGGGAACTATTGACAGATTAAACAAATGAACTATTAAGAGATCGAATCATTAAAAGGAACGACTTGGCGCAGTTCTAATGTTCATACTAATATAATATGTAATATTATTCTACCGAATATTGATTATATAACATATGTACCTGAGCTCATAAATTATGATATATGAAGTGTAGAAAGTGATCGTTTGATAGAGCAATTACGATTCGTGTGTACGTTTTTTTATTTCGGAAGTCAAACTGTGTCCTAATTTGAATAAAAAAAAGTTTAATTAAAAAAAATCGGTAAAATTTTCAGCCCCAATTATACGATTAAGTTTTAATAATATTGCTTCTCATGTTGCCTTCATTTTGTGGAAACTGTTAAGTGAAAATTAAATTTAAAATTTAAAGGTTAGCGCGTAATTAATTTTTTCTACGAGCGTGCAAAAATGTCTACTTTCGCGCACGCATTTTAGTTTAGAAAGTTTCACTTTTCCGCACCCGTGTTACTTTTCCGCACGCGTGTTACTTTTCCGCACGCGGTTTTTACTTTTCCGCACGCGTGTTAATTTAGATGTGTTAATATGGCCTTAAAGTAATTATAATACATGAGATAAACTAATATTTAGATATTATTTACTAATTTATTTCAAATATATCTTATTGTGTTCCTGTTTTAATGAAATTAACGCGACAATTCGATGAAATAAAATTATTTTGACATAATATTCGAAAGTCAAATCGGTAGACAGTAACAGTCGTTTTGAATCATCGTTATGGAAACCAAGATCGTCGTCATGCTAACTAATTATACTTATTGAAAGTTTGGTTTTGACAACCTTGTCAAAGAATTAATTTGTGTATGTATTTTCATATTAATTAAATTAATTGATTAAGATTTGGTAATTTTTTAAAAACTCTTAGAAAAAATATTGTTCCTAACTCTTGCAGAAAGTCTCTTTTCCGCACTCGACTGCTTGCCGAACTCCCGCTTTGCGTCGTTCGGCAAACTGCAGTCGCGTGCGGAAAAGAATGACTTTCTGCACTTGTTAGGAAAATAACTATTATTTTGCTCTCTCGTATTTTTTCAGATGTGTTAAAAAACAAAATCTATTAAAAATACATTTTAGTGACTTGAAAATAAAAAAAGTAATTCTGAAAATTGAGTCTAACTATTTAGTTCTAAAAGATTCAAATATTCTAGAATTTTGAAGATTTTTTTCAATTCTCCCCTTTATTTGGAACCTTTACCCAAATTTTTAAGATAAATATTTAAGAAAAATCTTTATCTACATATTTATATTTTATTGGTTTTCTACAGATCTCTACTTTCTGTTTTGAGGAGTTTTTCACGCAGTTTTAATGAAATACATAATTGTATATTCAACTATGACTTTCCATAAGTTTTGCACTACCTACTATTGTTCGTTATAGGACTTAAATAAAGCGATTGATGAGTTACGTATGAATATTAAATTCCTAATTGTATGACAAAAAATTTTCAATAACCTACGTCTTAAAACCCATCAAATTTCATATGCATATCTCAACCGGTTTTAAAGCAATACATAAATCGTCAGTTTGCAAGAAAAATTTCAACACCCCCTATCTCCGAAACGAAGCATTTGCGGACATATGTTTATAAAGCAAACTATCATTATTGTTTCATGTAGAATTACCCCCTAGTTTGCCATACTTATTTAAAAACACCCTGTATTGATGAAAAACATGGCTATAGACTTTTCATAGGTTTTGCACTACTTACTATTGTTCGTTATAGGACTTAAATAAAGCGATTGATGATTTACGTATGTTACGTATGAATATTAAATTCCTAATTGTATGACAAAAAATTTTCAATAACTAAGTACGTCTTAAAACCCATCAAATTTCATTTGCATATCTCAACCGGTTTTAAAGCAATAAATAAATCGTCAGTTTGCAAAAAAAATTTCAACATCCCCTATCTCCGAAACGAAGCATTTGCGGACATATGTTTATAAAGCAAACTGTCATTATTGTTTCCTGTAGAATTACACCCTAGTTTGCCATACTTATTTAAAAACACCCTGTATTGATGAAAAACATAGCTAGTTGTTAAAGTACCTAATTTTTTATGGTCCAACATAAGCGAATGAATCAAAAAACAAAATGTTGAGAAAACATGAGGCTATGGTTGGGTTTTAATTTCAGTATTTTATAAATGCTAGAATATTCCACAGGGTGTTGCGAACTTCGAGAAAAAAAAACACAGTTTGATTGGTCCCCTCGGTATACAATGAAAATTTACCTGTTTAGCAACAATATTATTACAGCGATATTTTTAATAAGGCTTCTTCTTCAGGTGCCATCTCCGCTACGGAGGTTGGCAATCATCATAGTTATTTTAATTTTTGAGGCAGTAGGTACAAATTGTTGTTTTGAGCTGCATCCAAACCATTCTTTCAGGTTCTTCAGCCATGAAATTCGTCTTCTTCCGATGCTTTCGATGGCTAGGAAGAATATAACATATTAAAAAATTACTCAAATCGGTCAACAGGTTTAGGAAATTCGAGACATCTAACATGCCCCATTTTTAAGGTGTTCCGTTAATTTTGTCGGTGTGTGTATATTCATCTCACATAATAATAATATGTTCTATATAATATCATTAATATTTTAGATTACTATATTTTTGGATATAAACCACAATAATAACCACTAAGAGTACTTAGTCATTTTTTTTGGTCATGTTTGTTATATTATTAAGTTATTATGTTCTGTTTGACAAAATCAGTTTTTGATTACTGAATTATTTCATTTACTGCTGATAAATGTAAAAATTAGGATGTTTTATTTCTGAATTTTTATATCTTGTATTGCGTTTACCATGTTTTGTCATTTATTTAGCCAGATATCATCTTTCTCAGTTTACAATTTTAGCAAGTTTTATGACTCGCTCTCCGGTTGATAAACGATCTCTATTACGTTTGGTTTTTCCAAATCGATACTTTCCAAACTTTCGTCATCTGTCCGCCGACTAATTTAACTGCGGAAAAATTAAGCCCTTTAAGAGGATATACATATTTTTCCATAATATTAGTATATAACGAATTATAAGCATACAATGCAAAAGCATTTTTTGCACGATTGATCATTTTTGACTGTTTACTGTGACAGATTTTACGTCAGTAGGTGACATTTACTAGCAACTCGACGGTAAGTAATCCAACTCGACGGTAAGTACTCCAACTCAACGGTAAGTAATTCACTTACCGTCGAGTTAAAAAATCTCTTAATTTTAATTTATTTTTTGAAAGAATAAAGAAAACTAACGAATTATTTATTAATATTGAAACTTATGGTACAATTTGTTAAATTATTTAATGAAATCCCACTTGTTTGGGCTGTGGTTTCACTTCTAACAGAAACTCCTGCAGAATCGCATACATTAGTAGTATCCAACATTTTTTCTCTTCAAATACGCGATCAAAGTTGAAAACTTGGAAATATCAATGCCATCATAAAGAAAAACGGTGGATTTAATCATTGAATATTCTGCCCAGAGGCTTCCAGGAGCTTTCAACTGCACATGTCTTTGAACGAAATATGCCAATAGAGTCTTTTCTTCGATTCTTAAATTCTTGCCTTCGCACCATTTTTTAAAACTTTGGTAGGTATTTTGATAACTGATTTTGGATTTTTCGGGAATAATTTCGGAACACCCTTCTTCCCAAGCCCGTTCAATTTCTTCAAATTCACTTTCGCTCATATTTTAATTTATAATAATTAAAATTGTACTTAAAATTATTGACAACTAAATAAAAATCTCAATTCTCCATTGTTGTTATGTACCCTAGTTACTACCTAACAACCAAAGTATATATCTTGATAAAATGAATGAAACTAGTCAATATGACGAAAATGTTTAATTTTATAATTTATAATGGTATCAATCGTGCAAAAAACGTTATAAGCATGTCGAACGTTAAGGGTAACCGATCTCAGACAATAATTGGAGTCGTCGCTCCACTCCTCCTCCAAACAATTGTCTTCGATCGGTATAAAACCCTTACCGTTCTCCATACTTAATATACTATTTAAACTTTTATTATTTGCTTGCAGTCTCCATTTGGCATTCAATATTTCCTTACCGATTAGTTGAGAATTCTGAAACTGTTTTATTGTGGCATGTTTAAGTTAAATATTATTTTATCGCCAACCGTCACTAAAGTCATTCATTATTGTACTCATTTGCGGCATTAAAGTAACACTTTATTGCACTAAAAGAAGAAGAACTTTACCTGCCGCAAATATTAATCAAGTTAACCGAGATTAAATGTAAGTGGTCGATAGCAGTAATCGATTATTTATTAGAGTGAACTTAAAATTTATTTACTTTAATTATTAAAAATACTGTACAAAATTTACGTTATTATTATCTAATTAAAATGGCAAAAAGTGAAATAATGCTGTAGTATTTTGTAATTATTCAATATTGATAACTATCGATTAAAAATCGAAATCGGCCAACGTGCAAAAGTCATCTGTCATAATATGTAATCATTCATTAATATTTAATCTAACCCAACAAAAATAAAATTAGTAATACTTATGACTACTCATTTTTTGTATGTTTGTAAAATAAGCAAATTATGACTATTTGTTAATGTTTTTTATGGTTGGCGATAAAATTTTTGTATGCACCACGTCAGTAAAGGTTCTTTATCGAACTTGTTTGTTACTCGCCTCGCTTGCTTCGCTCGCTCTGTTCGTTGTATCAGACTCGTTCGATAAAGAGTCACTATACTGTTGAGTCTGGTGTTACGAGCAGAGCGAGCGAAGCGAACGGGGCGAGTAACAGACAAGTTCGATAGTCTTTACTGAGGTTAATCGTAAAGATTACTAGAGTATTCGATTATTTATTAGAGATAACTTAAAATTTATTTACTTTAATTATTAAAAATATTGTACAAAATTTACGTTATTATTATCTAATTAAAATGTCAAAAAGTGAAATAATGCTTAGTATTTTGTAATTATTCAATATTGATAACTATCGATTAAAAATCGAAAGCGGCCATCGTGCAAAAGTCATCTGTCATCATTATGAAATTTTTATTTCGTCTACAAATTAAAAAAAATTTTAAATTGTAAATTGTAAGTAATTGTTAATGTAGTTAAAACGTTTCCAATGAAAGCACCTTATTTTTTCCAAAAAAAAGCACCAATAATTTTCATAATATGTAATCATTAATATTTAATATAACCCAACAAAAATAAAATTAGGTACTTATGCCCACTCATTTTTTGTATGTTTGTAAAATAAGCAAATTATGACTATTTGTTAATGTTTTTTATGGTTGGCGATAAAATTTTTGTATGCACCACGTCAGTTAAGGCTCTTTATCGAACTTGTTTGTTACTCGCCTCGCTTGCTTCGCTCGCTCTGTTCGTTGTATCAGACTCGTTCTATAAACAGTCACTATACTGTTGAGTCTGGTGTTACGAGCAGAGCGAGCGAAGCGAACGGGGCGAGTAACAGACAAGTTCGATAGTCTTTACTGAGGTGGTGCATACAAAAATTTATCGCCAACAAAAATGTTTATATTTAACTATCTTTTTCTTTTGGTGCCTGTTCGTTTCGAATATTGGCGATCATTCTGGCTATAATTATTTTATTAACTGATGCTTTAAATAGATTAGTTGTTGTTGTGGAGAACCATTTTTAACTATAAATAGATACTTTTTAATAATAAGCAAAAATTCAAAAAAAATCGCACATTTCGCAATAAATTGTTATTATTAAAAAAGCCAAAAGTTCTACAGAAAACGTAGATATAGGTTTGCTTACTAAATGTATATGTATTAACAAAAAAAGTCGTCAAATAGGTCTATTGGGATGATCTGAACCCTTTGAAATTTTGCTTATTTCCCTGGAGTTATTATATATGATAACTTCGATAATATAGTCAGATCGCGAAGAGTTACTGATTACACTCGAACCCCAGACAGAGAACTGGGGTATGTTTGTGAAGTTATTAACGAATATAGGATAATAAAACATAAAAGATATTTACAGTGAAGTCAAAACTTCTAATGTATATTTTTTATCAAAAAATTTATAATTTATCCAAAAAGATTAAAGATCTTCAGAACGTTTTCGTTATCGATCCGGTCGGACTATCATCAGTGAAACGTCCTGTTAGTCGTTGATTGGTAATTTCAGGCATATTTTCCACATTAAGGCTATGGGTACATTATTCGCAAATATTTTACGGCTATCCCTACCTTTTCTGTCTTTACATGGCAAATTACGTGTAGTAAAATTCACACTGGTATGGATATTTACATTATTACTAGAATGTCATTCTACTTGACAATGTCATAACTAGCTTAAAGATATGGCTTTTGAATGTTCTTGAATAACTGTTATTTTTTGTATAATTGCAAATTATTAATTCAGTTAATAAATGTGATAATTTTTTCACTAGCTATGCATTCAGTGATTGTAATAATTTATATGTACCTACAACAAAAACTAATACTCAATCGAGAAAAGAGGAAAAGTGTTAAAGTGATTGTTTAATAATATATTGTTACTATGGAACGCTTACAATTTTGAACATCTTTAACAACAAAATACTTGGATCACAGAATATATTATCCTGATGTATTCTCTGCTTGGATCTTCCACAAATAATACACAATAAATAATTTTTTATAAAGTTCACCTCTTAAATCAATTATTTATCAAATACACTATATATCAATATTATTTAATCAACAACTAAAAATATTCCCGACTCATGTCAAATAATTATTTATAATTGTTATATTTATAATTGTTATATATAATTTATATTCATTAAAATTGTCACTGATTGTCAGTGTCTGACTGACAATATTCTATTCGACTAAGTGATAGATTTGGTAAATATTACCACGGACATTGTGTTCATTTTTTTCGAATCCTGAAAAAACCAATAAATATTTTTGAAAAATCTAAACGCAGAATGAAAGACTAAATTATTACCGAGGGCCGAAAGTGCCTTAGAATAAATAAAAAGTTTATTTTGAATGAGATATTTGAAATTAAAAATAACACTAAATTTTCTCTTAGTTTTTCACCCCTGCAACTTATTAAAATAAACATTATAGAAGTTCTCAGGGACTTTCGGCCCTCGTTAATACTGTAATCTTTCATTCTGCGTTTAAATTTTTTAAAAATACTTACTAGTTTTCTCAGGATTCGAAAAAAATGAATCCCCATTTGAATAGCATTGCAGCCGAAAAAACGTACCGATCCTCTTAATATCACAAGATAGTGATCATAAATTGACAATGTGTCAATTTTTCGAAAACGTGTTGCCTGGCAATAGACACGAGAGCCCGCAGGACTAGAGTGACTATTGCCGAATGAAAACAAGTTTGGGGAACAAATTGGAGCATTACCTATTTTCTGATTTATTCTTACTATCCTGTGATATTCGACAGATTATTTTTTAATACTTAGGTACATACAAAATCATCAAATCTTTGTAAATAAACATTTAGTGACATTTATCACAATTGATGTTTTTCGACTTATCAAAGGGAACAACACAGTTTACAAATATTCAGACGACGATATCAATAAAATATTAACGAAGGATCCAACGAAGACACTAGAAAACAAAATCTATAGAACTTTATTCAAATTTAAAAATGATCTAACGTACTATCAAAGAAAATTAATGACACCTCATTACAGTAAGACACCACATTTTTATGGAGTACCGAAAATTCATAAAGCGAATATTCCACTTAGACCCATTTGTAGTACCATCAATTATTCTCCTTGTAGTGAATTATCAAAATTTTTATTAAATATTATAAAACCATTTGCAAATAATAATGACACATTTATAAAAAATACACAACATTTTTTAAACAAATTATCAAATCAAAAATGAATAACCATTTTCAATTCCGTTGCAAAACGAGAACACAGCCGAACCATATTCTAGTCCAATCAGAGAGTGCTGCAAGCACCCCTACCGGTTTCGAAACTTATTAGTCTCTCATCAGGAGGCACATATGCTACTCTCCCCGATCCAACCAAAACAAACCCCAGCGTGCAGTCCCGGATTGCAACGAACGAAATGGCATAGATGCCCTAGCGGCAACTGCTAGCAAAAAGACTAAGTTTTCACTCTAATGGCATATAAAACAACATAATGCTATTCTACATCCCACCAGAATGAAAACAATGGGAACCTTCTCTGGTTACACCTCCGAGGCTTCTACAATTTGCAAGCCATACGGATGCTGAGACTAAGGAAGATGAGGAATTCTACAATTTACAATTCACGTCCCATCTGCTCAGCGCGGTAAAGTTCCAACGAGAATGGTTCCCTTCATACTCCACACAGAGTAAATGTAAATCCAAATGAATAACCATCTTCAATTTCGTTGCAAAACGAAAACACAGCCGAACCATATTCTAGTCCAATCAGAGAGTGCTGCAAGCACCCCTATCGGTTTCGAAACTTATTAGTCTCTCATCAGGAGGCACATATGCTGCTCTCCCCGATCCAACCAAAACAAACCCCAGCGTGCAGTCCCGGATTGCAACGAACGAAATGGCATAGATGCCCTAGCGGCAACTGCTAGCAAAAAGACTAAGTTGTATGGCTTGCAAATTGTAGAAGCCTCGGAGGTGTAACCAGAGAAGGTTCCCATTGTTTTCATTCTGGTGGGATGTAGAATAGCATTATGTTGTTTTATATGCCATTAGAATGAAAACTTAGTCTTTTTGCTAGCAGTTGCCGCTAGGGCATCTATGCCATTTCGTTCGTTGCAATCCGGGACTGCACGCTGGGGTTTGTTTTGGTTGGGTCGGGGAGAGCAGCATATGTGCCTCCTGATGAGAGACTAATAAGTTTCGAAACCGGTAGGGGTGCTTGCAGCACTCTCTGATTGGACTAGAATATGGTTCGGCTGTGTTTTCGTTTTGCAACGAAATTGAAAATGGTTATTCATTTTTGATTTACATATACTCTGTGTGGAGTATGAAGGGAACCATTCTCGTTGTAATTTTACCGCGCTGAGCAGATCGGACGTGAATTGTAAATTTTAGAATTCCCTCATCTTCCTTAGTCTCAGCATCCGTATGGCTTGCAAATTGTAGAAGCCTCGGAGGTGTAACCAGAGAAGGTTCCCATTGTTTTCATTCTGGTGGGATGTAGAATAGCATTATGTTGTTTTATATGCCATTAGAGAGAAAACTTAGTCTTTTTGCTAGCAGTTGCCGCTAGGGCATCTATGCCATTTCGTTCGTTGCAATCCGGGACTGCACGCTGGGGTTTGTTTTGGTTGGATCGGGGAGAGCAGCATATGTGCCTCCTGATGAGAGACTAATAAGTTTCGAAACCGGTAGGGTGCTTGCAGCACTCTCTGATTGGACTAGAATATGGTTCGGCTGTGTTTTCGTTTTGCAACGAAATTGAAAATGGTTATTCATTTTTGATTTACATTTACTCTGTGTGGAGTATGAAGGGAACCATTCTCGTTGGAACTTTACCGCGCTGAGCAGATGGGACGTGAATTGTAAATTGTAGAATTCCCTCATCTTCCTTAGTCTCAGCATCCGTATGGCTTGCAAATTGTAGAAGCCTCGGAGGTGTAACCAGAGAAGGTTCCCAATGTTTTCATTCTGGTGGGATGTAGAATAGCATTATGTTGTTTTATATGCCATTAGAGTGAAAACTTAGTCTTTTTAAATTATCAAATATTGAATTTAATCCAAATAATATTTTAGTAAGTTTTGACATAAACAGTTTATTTACAAATGTGCCATTAGATAAAACTTTAAACATAATTAAAACGAAATTAGAAAATGATAATACATTGACAACTAGGACAAGACTAAATGTATCAGCTATAATGGAGTTATTGACATTATGTACTGTTCGATCCTAATTTGTATAAAATATTTTAAATTGTCAATATAAATTAAAGTAAAACAAGTACGTATACTATTTCACGGAGGACGAGTAGTTTTTGGAATCGGTAACCCATAGCAACAGTCCGAAAATTAAATATCATATCTATCAAATAATTTCAACGAGAAAAAATATATTTTTGTGGAATCTACGTTCGCTTAGTGCTGTGGAATGCGCTGAAATAAAGAACCTATCAAACCATCTTTAAACCTTGTGAATTTCCTACAGCAGAAACCATTGTGCAAAAAAGATAGGACATCACGAAAAGTGCTGAATACCCTCGTTGGCTTTTTACAGTCCTCCAACGAAGAAAAAGGGTTCAGAGCAAACATTGGTCTACTTCGTCCGGATTTTTTGACAACCGAAGAAAACATCGATCCCTTCGTCTGAATTTGGTACCTACAGCTTGCAGCATCGAGAAGTAAGGTTAGAATATTTGATTCACTTATTTTAATCTTGCTTTGAGAGTATATAATTTATTGGCATATGGTTTTGTTTTAGTTCATATTCTTTCTACTTTATCATACAAAATATTAAACATTTGGCACATTTCTTTAAAAACAAATTATAATTTTTGGATTTATATCTTAAAAAAAAAAAAACTTACTTCTTTAAGCTAATTAACATATCTAAATATTGAAATAAACGTTATCAGATATTATTTGTATAATAATCTACAATATTAATCATATTAATTAATACATAATATACAACAACCAGCCTACCATAGCAGCACCCATCGAAGGGAATATCGTTTAATTATAATATAATCAACGCATTTAAAATCAATTTACTTATAATAAAGACATCCTAAGCATTATTAATATTTGGCCCAACATAGCCGTATCATCCTTATACCTAATCCACATCTTCAACAATTTATTTTTTATTGCTTACTTAGCTTATCTACTTATTTTAACTTGGTACTGCAACTAATAGCTAGCAATATTCTTATTAATTAGTATATTCCACAAAACACAGTAAATTTATAACCTTCTCTCAAACCTATTAGCGTTAATTAATTGATAAAAATGGCTAGTGCTGAAGACCTTAAACATCTTGTAGCTCGTCGTGGCACTGTTAAATCCACAGTGACTCGTTTTAACACTTTCCTTGAAAAATGTGTAACTCCTTTATCTGACACAATCCGTCTTGAATTACAAGCGCGTCTGGATGCCTTAAAGGAGTTAGTTGTTGAGTTTGAAAAGGTACAGTGTGACATTGAACGTATTTGTTTATTTGATACAACCTCTAACCTCGGCAATCAAGATGATGAACGAGGAGAGTTCGAAAGCAAATATTATGCCTTAGTAGCTAAAGCAACATTACTTCTCAATCCCACATCAACGGAGCAACCACCCATTCATGGGTCATCTTCATCCATGTCATCTTCGCCAATGCTCAACTCTCATCGTCTTAATTCATATTTACCACCAATCCCTTTGCCCATATATTCTGGCACATATGAAAATTGGACAAATTTCAAAGAAACCTTTGAGGCACTTATTGAGAACAATCCTACTATTCATAAAATCGAAAAATTTTATTATCTTAAATCCAGTCTAAAGGGAGAAGCCGCTCAAATTATTGGAGCACTCTCCGCAACCGAAGCAAATTATGAAACGGCTTGGCATCTATTGTGCGACCGTTATGAAAACAAAAGGGCAATTATTCATGCTCACGTCAAATCCATCTTCGAGCTAAGTCCTACTAAAGATGAGTCGTCTCGTTCCTTGAGAAAACTTTTAGACACTTTCGTCAACCATTTCAAATCCTTGGAAAACTTAGGGGAACGCGTTTTCGAGTGGAGTACCATTCTAATATATCTTTTAACATCCAAAATTGACATCAATTCTCGAAAAGAATGGGAAAGAGTCTCAGCAGGAAAGCAATCTCCCGATGTGAAACACTTCTTAAAATTTTTATCAGAAAGGTGTAAAATTTTAGAATCTGTTGAACAAAAATGCGACCAAAAGATATCTCATAAAAGAGATTGGCATAATATCAAGTCATCTGACAAATCTTCAACCCTTACCGCATTAGCTCAAGTGCCACCAAGGTGCAGTTTATGCTCAGATAACCATTTTATCTACTCTTGTTCTAAGTTTCATGCCATGCCGATACCGGACCGTTTTGCAAAAGCAAAGGAGCTTCATCTGTGCACCAATTGCTTAAGGTCCGGACATAAAACTTTGGATTGTAAATCTAGCTACTTTTGTAAGACTTGTCAAAATAAACACCATAGCCTTTTACATAGAACTCAATCCGAGTCGCAAAATCATAATAAAATCCATATATCTTCCACATCTAATCTTCCCCAATCTCATCAAAATAATCCTAGCACTTCTAGACAACCAGAGACATCCTGTAACTTATATTCATTTAATCAAAATCCCAATTCATTCATACTGTTAGCTACTGCTGTAGTAAAAACATTTGACAAAAATCGGCAACCCACACTGGCCAGAGCCATCTTAGATAGTGGAAGCCAATCCAATTTTATTACTCAAGAACTATTTGAGAAACTAAATCTTCCATATGAACATGTTAACCTACCTATAACAGGTATAAATCACGTTACAACTTCACTTACTAAACGTGTAAAATTAGAAGTAAAATCTTTAAACGGAGATTTCACTTTCAAAATGCCTGCTCTCGTAATTAATCAAATAACCGATCTAACACCACAGCATTCAATCAACCCTTCTTATATTAATATACCCAATAATATCACATTAGCTGACCCTCAGTTCTACGATCCTTCTGAAGTACACCTACTCATTGGTGCAGGTTTATTTTTTAATCTCATGGGTTCTGGACAAATAAAGGGTAATAAAGGTCAACCATTTTTACAACAAACGAAATTGGGGTGGGTAGTTAGTGGCCCAGTTCCTTCACAAGCTTATTGCTACCATTCTGGTCCCAGTTCTTGCTTTCTTTTATCGGCCGATCCTCTTCAGGCCTGTATCGAAAAATTCTGGAAAATTGAAGAGAATTATATTACGATTCCTTCTAAATACACTAAGGAAGAAGAAGAATGTGAAGTCCATTTTCAATGTACCACAATTCGCGACGACACTGGACGTTTTCAAGTGAGTCTTCCTCTTAAACCTCAAATTGCACAACTAGGCAAATCTTATGACATAGCTTTTAAACGATTTCTATCAATCGAAAGGAAGCTTCAGAAAAATCCCATTCTAAAACAAGCCTATTGCGAATTTATGTCACAGTACATCGAGCTTGGACACATGTCTAAAATTTCGGATCTTGAACCTGATTCTTCTCCTTTGTATTATTTGCCTCATCATGCTGTCGAAAAGAATGATAGTCTTACCACTAAAACTCGTATCGTTTTTGATGCCTCGTGTCCCACTTCTACCGGCATATCACTAAATCATACACTCAAGGTGGGCCCTGTTGTTCAAAGCGATCTTTTTTCCATATTGCTACGATTTAGACAGCACAACTTCGTATTTACCGGTGACATTGCCAAAATGTATCGACAAGTACTGGTCGAACCAGCACAGCGTAACCTTCAACGCGTGATATGGCGAAATGATCCTTCCCAAGAAATTACCATCTATCAGTTAAACACCGTGACATACGGCTTGGCAAGCTCATCATATTTAGCTACTAGATGCTTAAAGGAAATTTCTATACATTCTTTGGCTACATTTCCTGAAGAAAGTCGTAAGCTCAACCTAGATACGTATGTCGATGATGTGGTCACAGGTGCTTCAACTGAACAAGGCTTGATTTCTCTTCGTCGAAACTTAACTTCAATATTAAGTTCCTATGGCTTCAATCTAAGACAATTTTCATCAAACAGTACGGCCCTGCTATCAGATATAAATGTAGACGATCACAAAGAAGAATATATAATAACAGATTCACCAAACAGTAAAACTCTTGGCATATCGTGGAATTCTTTAACTGACTCATTTATCTACAATACAAGGATAACAGCAAATCCATCCATTATTACAAAAAGGACAATCCTATCAACCATAGCTTCTATTTTTGATCCTCTAGGTTGCCTTGGGCCCATGATCGTTCAAGCAAAAGTTCTAATGCAAAAATTATGGATTCAGCGACTTAACTGGGATGATCCTATTCCTGTCGAACTCTATAAGATCTGGAAATCGTTTATAGACAACTTTACTCTCGTTAATTCTTTTAATATACCTCGTCAAGTCACCACGAAAGATACTATTTACATTGAGCTACATGGCTTTTCCGATAGTTCAATAAATGCATATGGAGCTTGCATATATGTACGATCTATTGATATACATGGTCGTATACTTAGCAATTTACTGTGCGCTAAATCACGTGTTGCTCCGTTAAAGGCTATTTCACTACCTAGACTGGAATTGTGTGGAGCACTTACTCTTGCTCGCCTAACTAAAAACGTAATCGAATCTTTAGAACTTACTTTCTCAAAAATTTATTTCTATACCGACTCCACAATTGTTCTATGCTGGTTGGGTCTTGAACCTCGCACTTTAAAAACATTCGTATGCAATCGTGTATCCGAAATCCAGCAATTGACAAAAATAGATGAGTGGCATCATATACCCTCCAATGTAAATCCTGCCGACATAATATCTAGAGGAGCTAGTCCGTCCGAATTGCATGAATGTGATTTATGGTGGCATGGACCTTCATTTTTGTTGCAATCTCAGGATACTTGGCCCTCAAACAATCATATATCGAACTTCACAGCTCATACTCCTGATCTCGATTTAATGGAACTTAATCCAAAATCTATTGTTCTATCATCTCAAGTATCTCATTCAATCTTAATATCTTCACTAGTTAATAGATATTCTAGTTATACTAAACTTCGGAACGTTCTGGCCTATTGTTTTCGATTTATCTACAACGCCAAGACTTCAAGGGAATTCCGGATAATTGGAGATCTCACCTTAACGGAGATGGTCCAAAGCACACATCATCTTGTTAGACACGTTCAGAGAGAAAGCTTTCCTGAGGATATTCACCAATTAAAGTCTCATGGTAAAGTCAAACCTTCCAGCAAATTAAGCTCTCTGAACGTATTCCTTGACGACCTAAACATAATCAGGGTGGGAGGTCGCTTAAGACACGCTTCTATCCAATTCTCAGCTAAACATCCGGTTTTACTTCCACATAAGCATCCTCTGACAGAATTAATTATATTTTATGAGCATAAGCGAAACCTTCATCCTGGAGCCCAGGCGACGCTATCCTTCGTCAGACAATCCTTTTGGCCATTAAACGGTAGAAATGTGGTCAGAAATGTTCTTCGTAAATGTATTCCATGTTTTAGAAGCAATGCTCAACCCATGGACAATTTAATGGGGGATTTACCACCCTCTCGAGTCAATATCTCTCATCCATTTGCGCGCTCTGGCGTCGACTACGCTGGACCATTTAAACTTAAGGAATCGAAATTTCGAAATCGTCGGTTTACTAAGGCATATATTTGCGTATTCGTTTGTTTAACTACTAAAGCGATTCACATTGAATTAGCTAGTGAATTAACTTCGGAATGCTTCTTGAGCATCTTAAGACGTTTTGTTGCGAGACGAGGTCTATGCACCGATTTGTATTCAGATAATGGTACAAATTTCACTGGAGCTAACAACGAGCTGCAAGGTATATATAATGTATTAAAAACAAATGCCATCCGAGATTTTTCTCAAGAAAATAAAATAACATGGCATTTCATTCCTGCCAGATCTCCACACTTTGGGGGGCTATGGGAGAGTGCCATAAAATCAATAAAAACTCACTTGTACCGTATTATAAACAATTCCAATCCTTTATCCTATGAGGAATTATATACTCTTTTAGTTCAGATTGAAGGTGTATTAAATTCTCGACCCCTGTTTCCTATGAGCAACGATCCCAATGATATGGAAGTGCTGACTCCAGGCCATTTTCTCATTGGTCATCCGCTTAACATGGTTCCTGCTATAGACTATGAGGATTTTCCGATCAACCGGCTCACCCGATTTGAGCTCTTGCAGCGTATGATGCAGCACTTTTGGTCGAGGTGGAAAAATGAATACTTGCATACTCTGCAGCAACGAGAAAAGTGGAGATATAGCAAAGACACGGCCAAATTACAAGGACAGATGGTGCTCCTGAAGGATGATGGTCTTCCTCCGTATCAATGGTCCCGTGGACGTATAAGTGCTCTTCATCCTGGCAAAGACGGACTTGTGCGCGTCGTGAGCGTCGCTACCCCAAATGGAACTATCAAACGTAGCATTACTAAACTGTGCCCGTTACCCCATGAACAATAAACATTCGGTTTTTATTTTTTTTTTTTTTACTTTAACCGAAACAACTACTTTTAAATTTTCTTTCATTTATGTAGTATTTAGGTATGTATGTATAAGTATTGTATAATAAGTCATTGTAATTCTGCAAGCCACAGCCTAAGCGAGCCGATTTTTAAGTAATTAGTCACTACCTTTCTTTATTGAAGTGTATCCCTATATAACTTCAAGGGCGGCGGTATGTTCGATCCTAATTTGTATAAAATATTTTAAATTGTCAATATAAATTAAAGTAAAACAAGTACGTATACTATTTCACGGAGGACGAGTAGTTTTTGGAATCGGTAACCCATAGCAACAGTCCGAAAATTAAATATCATATCTATCAAATAATTTCAACGAGAAAAAATATATTTTTGTGGAATCTACGTTCGCTTAGTGCTGTGGAATGCGCTGAAATAAAGAACCTATCAAACCATCTTTAAACCTTGTGAATTTCCTACAGCAGAAACCATTGTGCAAAAAAGATAGGACATCACGAAAAGTGCTGAATACCCTCGTTGGCTTTTTACAGTCCTCCAACGAAGAAAAAGGGTTCAGAGCAAACATAATAATACCTATTTTCAAATAAATAATGAATTCTATAAACAAAATTTTGGTCTAGCTCTTCTTTATCTCCATTATTGGCTAATATATTTATGAAGGATTTCGAAACTAATATCATTTCTAAACAAAATTTAAAACCCACAGTATGGTGGAGATAATATGTAGATGATGTGTTTTCAATATGGCCTCATAGATCAGAATTGTTGGATACATTCCTGAATATTATAAACGATCAAGAAGAGACAATAAAATTTACAATGGAAAAGGAATACAATAACACTTTACCTTTCCTCGATGTTTTAGTCTCAAAGAAGGATACTGAATATGAGACTCAAGTGTATAGAAAACCAACACACACCAACAGATATCTCAATTACAAATCAAATCACAACATCAACGTTAAAAAGGGAATCATTAAATCCTTATATGATAGAGTCAAAATTACTTGTTCTAACGAAAATTCATTTTTAGAAGAAAAACAATTGTTAACATCTGTTTTATTCAAAAATGATTATCCTTTATCGTTTATAAATAAGGAATTGTCAAGATTGGATCGAATGGAACAGAACAACTTAGAACGGGATCCTACAACATTCACAAGAAATAATACGAAGAAAATATCAATACCATATATAAAAGGACTATCCGAGAAACTTAAAACAATAGGAAATAAATTCAACATTTCAACAACATTCAAAACAACAAACACATTGAGATCTATTCTATCTAAAACTAAACCTAACAATAAACAAGAAAGAACAAAGGATTGCATTAATAAAATACCTTGTGAATGCTAACAATTTTATTTAGGTGAAACATCAAGACCATTAAATATTAGAATAAGTGAACATCAGTCTTATATTAAAAAATAGAGAATTCGATAGATCTCAAATATGTCAACACGCATGGGATAATGAACATAGAGTTCAATGGAGAGATTCAAGTATAGTCCTGAAAGAATCAGATAGTAAAAAGAGAAAAATCAAAGAAGCGGCTCTTTAAAGACAGATCAACTACTATGATATTTTTTGTGACGGATATTCTTGAGTTGGGATTGATTTCATGTAATCGAATGAACTATCTTTTAGTAAAGTCGTCCCAGGAACGCAACTCATAAATATTGACGATATCATTTTAAAGTGTTCTACTTTAAAATGTATAATATACGTCTAAATTGCCAATATAAATGAGTCAGATTAAATAAATTATTAGAAGAATTTTTTTACTTGGCAACATTTTTGTTTATTTTAGTAGTATTTTGTATTTTGACAACGAAACCTGATTTGGGGTTCGAAACGTTAATAACACCTTTTTTTGGTAAAATTGTGGCTTATTTCCCATTATAAATAGTTGATAATAAAATATTAGCTAAAATTAGTCATAAATACAGTTTTATTCAAGAAATAATCTAACCGAATTATACTCGAGCGCGTAAAATTGACGATTTTTATTGTCATCGTGACAATTTGACATTGGATGCAGAACTAAAAGGTTATTCATTTTTTCATTTTCTTAAATGTGACAGTTGTCAAAACTAGGAAACCCGTTGTAATTAAACGAGTAATTAAACAAAATACTTAAAATTTATTCCCAGTATAATTACGTAAGTATATTATTCCCGGTATAATAATAATGTGATTGGACAGAATTAAACACGTGATGAAAAATCTTACTGCACGATTGGAAATTAAAATCATTAAAAAATAATCTATTAAATTAAAATTAAACAAATATTGAAATTAAACATTTTTTTTGCAAATACAATTCGTACGTCATACTATATAGATAATAGCAGTGTGCAGTTTTATTTCTTGTCATATTTAGTAGTTCCGCCTAACTATACCAAGAAGGGAGATAACAGGGAAAATGTTACTTTGTGACACACATGGTGGCCCCTTAAATAACGAATGTTAGTTTACTTATTGATACGTATAATAATACAAATATTTGGTAACAGAAGAAAGAGTCTGTATGTATTACTTAAGTCTTAATTAATTTTTTGTTGGCCAATATTACAAAGCTACTGTATAATTAAGAACATTAAAAAGTAATAATTCGTGAGAGTTATTATCTCCAAGTGTTTCTATTTCATTTATTTTTGATGAAAGTTGCCACACCTATAAATTCAAATTGCTAACTACTATTTATAATGAAGTACATGAAATTATTGTAAAAATGAAATATATTTGGGAATGGAGGTTAAAAAAGTTACTGTTTTATTAAAAAAACACTGTCCAAATTAATAGTTATTTATGATATGTGTTAAAAGTACACGTTTAAGGCACGCATGTGAGAGTCTGCAGAATGAGCGAAGCGAGTTCTGCAATTCACATGAGTGCCTTAAAAATGTACTTTTTAACACGCATATCATACAATATTTTTTCTACAAACGTAATTACAGGACAATATCTACAAAAACTTTTACTTGAACATTTTTATATTTTTTTGACATTACATCAAAATTGTCTATACGGTCAATACGAACTGCAGTGCCATAAAATTTTTAAAGCACTAGTGCCTTAAAGTAGCATTTTTAACGCTCGTATGGAGTGCTAAAAATTGAATTTTTAACACGGTTGTAGAAAAAATCATTATTACAATTTTAAAAACTCCATTAAAATTACTTTAGAGTGCTAGTGATTTTTTATATAATATACAGGGTGTTTCATTAATAATTGGAAATATTGTAACTGTAGATTCCTGGGCACAAAATATTAAGGTTTAACCCAAATCACATAGTCCGAAGTTACTTCCTAAGAGAGCTAAAGTTCTTTGAAAATTAGGTCTTGTGATTAGTTTTTTTTTTTAAATAACTTTAGAACTTTCTATTTAGAAAAACGAAAACTGATATTTTACGGATATTTATCTTTCAGAGATAAACCGTTTTGGGTAGGGCAACGGTTATTTTATCGCATACCTTTTTTAACTTAAATTTTTAAGCATTTATAACACTGATTATTAAATTATGAGGTATTTTAGTACTAAAAGCTACTCTTGCTTTAGGTCGGTAAAATACACTGTTATTTTTTTGAAAAAATTTTTTAAATTCAAAAAACGAAAAATTTTCAAATTGTTTTTTTCTAGAAAATGGTCGACTTAAAGCAGGACACCCCATTAGTACTAGAATAACTCACAATTTAATAATCCAGTGTCAAAAATGCTTAAAAATTAAAAACAAAAAAGTTATGGGATAAAATAACCGTTACCCTACCAAAGGAGACCTATTTTTTTTTAAATAGAAGCGTTCTGGAGGAATTAAAAAAAAACTAATTAAAAGGGGCCATTTTCAAAGAGTTCTAGCTTTCTTAGGAAACACTTTCGGACTAGGTACTTTCGGTTAAAACTTAATAATTTTGAGCCCACGAATCTAAACTTAAAATATTTCCAATTATTAATGAAACACCCTGCATGTCTATGTACTTTTTGGAAGGAGCTATACAGGGTGTTTGGTAAAGAATGGGCCATAGCTTAACCTTAGATTCCTGAGGTTAAAATAGGTCGATTTAAGCTAACTTACCTTAGTACGAAAATTGATAACCGAAATACAGGGTGTCAAAGTCAAACTTTTATTTTATTTATTCTTGAATATTTCCTGAACGGCATGGGATAACAACACGAAATTTGGTAAACGAAGGTTTTTGGGACGAGAAATCTAAATTCGTCACCAAAAATGATGCATTACTCAGAGGGCGCCACATACGCCTTTCAGCGCTCATTTAATATTAGCCTAATAAAATAAAAAAAAGTCAAAATGTAAATTCGTACAGGTTGAAACAAATTTTATAGCAAAGTTTAGGTGGGTACAAAAGATATTTTCAAGAAAGTATCCAAATCATACAAGGGGATCATTGATTAAATAATTAAAAAGGGGTCATTTTTGCAAAAAAATTACTTTTTTAACTGCTGAGGCCATTCAATTACTAATAAAGGTCTATAGGATTATTTTCTGCAAAGATGAAGGGTAAATCTTTCACATAAGACTTACTAAATTAAATTTTACCCCCTATTTATTTAAATAATTGTATATAAAACTTTAAAAACAAATTTGCAAAAAATTATTTTTAGAGTTTTAAATAAACACTTTAAAATATCTTTTTTTACAGACGAAGTTGCGCTATGTTACCAGTATTAAGCAAAAAAAAATTGATCAAAAAATATATAATATTTTTTGAGATATTGAATTTGATTATTAAATGTTACTATATTTTCAATTGCAAAAACGCGGTTGTTGCCAAAAAAATATTCACCTGAGTAAGATCTCATTATTTTTATTTTTATCTATATTTGCGATAAATGTATTGATAAATTCAAATTTCAATTAAACTCCCCCCTAAAATTGCATTTGAAAATTATTCAAATTTGTTTATAATTTGTTTTTTTAATAACGTCGCGGGGATTAAGTATTTTGAAATGCCGTTTCGATAATTGGGTTCCTAGTAATTTTTTACTAATTAACAAATTTTTTTCTCTTTTTTTCCTCTTCTTTTTTTTTTCTTGGAGTTATATTACTACGGGCCCTTTTAGGGTTAAATTTCATTAAGAATGTCGAATCTCTGAGTTGTAGATTCTAGACCTAAAAATATTAAGATTTAATTAAAATCTCTTAAATAAAATGTGGCTACTTACTGAGTTACAGGGTGTTTTATTTAAAAATTTAAAAATTATTGTTACCAAGTACTGTAAAACTATTTGACGTGTCCTTATCATACTTGGCAGAAAGTGTGGCTATTATACATCCTACTAAATTGTGATTAATAAACGTTTCTAGCTAGTGCCAGAGGCGTATGACAGGGGATAGTGAATGATTGACCCTTCCCAAATTCTACGCCACTGAGTGAATTACTATTTTAGCGAAATTTTTCGATTCTCCAATACTTTGTATGTAAATAACTTTATTGGTATCGATAAAGTCATCAGTTTGCGAGATATTGGAAGTTTAAAATGAATGAATGAATGAATCAAAATAACTATGCTGTTTCATTTTTAACGTCCAATATCTCGAAAACTAATGACTTAATCGTTACCAGTAAAGAGTATATTATTTACATAGAAAGTATTGGAGAATCGAAATTTTACTAAAATATTAATTCCCTCAGTGGCGTAGAATTTGGGAATGGTTAACTATTAACTATTCCCTGTCGTACGCCTCTGGTAGTAGCTAGAAACTTTTATTTATCACAATTTAGTAGACTGTATAGTACCCACACTTTCTGACAAGTATGATAAGGATACGTTAAATAGTTTGATAGTAATTGGTAAAAATAATTTTTAAATTTTTAAATAAAACACCCTGTAACTCAGAGAGTAGCCACATTTTATTTAAGCGATTTTAGACCAATCTTAATCTTTTTAGGTCTGGAATCTACAACTTAGAGATTCGACATTCTTAATGAAACTTAACCCTAAAAGGGCCCGTAGTAATATAACTCCAAGAAAAAAAAGAAGAGGAAAAAAGACAAAAAAATTTGTTAATTAGTGAAAAATTCACAGGAACCCAATTATCGAAACGGCATTTCAAAATATTTAATCCCCGTGACGTTATTAAAAAACAAATTATAAACAAATTTGAATAATTTTGAAATGGCATGTTGGGGAAAAATTTAATTGAAATTTGAATGTATCAATACATTTATCGAAAATATACATAAAAATAAAAATAATAAGATTTAACACAGGTGAATATTTATTTGGCAACAACCGCGTTTTTGCAACTGAAAATAGAGTAACATTTAATAAACAAATTCAATATCTCAAAAAATATTAAATATTTTTCGATCATTTTTTTTGCTTAATACTGGTAACATAGCGCAACTTCTTCTGTAAAAAAAGATATTTTATATTGTTTATATAAAACGCTAAAAATAATTTTTTGCAAATTTGTTTTTAAAGTTTTATATACAATTATTTAATTAAATAGGGGGTCCAATTTAATTCAGTAAGTCTTATGTGAAAGATTTACCCTTCATCTTTGCAGAAAATAATCCTACAAACCTTCATAGTAATTAAATGACCTCAGCAGTTAAAAAAGTAATTTTTTTGCAAAAATGACCCCTTTTTAATTATATAAAAAATGATCCCCTTGTATGATTTGGATACTTTCTTGAAAATATCTTTTGTACCCACCTAAACTTTGATATAAAATTTGTTTCAACCTGTACGAATTTACATTATGATTTACGTGTAGTGTAATTTTATTTTACTAGACTATATGTTCAATTTTGTTTATTACCCACTCTACACACTTTTTGAATTAAATCTTTTATTCTCTTAATATTTTTACTTAAAAAAGGTATATGTACTACATTCATCGCGCTAGACTTAACCGCTTTCGAGATAAACGCATTTTAAATCTGCGAGACAACATCATTTTTTGCATAATATCATTGTAGTTACACCCGAAAAATAACTTAAAATCATAAAAATTTACAAAAATGTATCGCAAATTGCTTCAAATGAAATTTGCGATGCAATGACATAAATATGAGAACTGGCACAATTATTATGGTTTTTAATGCCTGGTTGCACCAACAGATCTTAAGCTCCAGCTTAGCTAAGCTCTACTTATAGATAGGGACTCCTTGAGTATCACTTACGTTGCACCATAATTTTAGATTCTTACCTTATTATCAATTATATCTATTATTATATTATGGTATTCTTATTGTAATATATTATAATTATATTATATTAATTCTTATGATATTCTCGACTTAAGCTTAAGATCTGTTGGTGCAACCGGGCATATTATTTTTCGGGTCTAACTACAATGATATGCAAAAAATTATGTTGTATCGCAGACTTAAAATGCGTTTATCTAGAAAACAGTGGAGTGTAGCGAGATGAGTGTAGTATATCTTTTTTAAGTAAAGATATTAAGAGAATAAAAGTTTTGATTCAAAAAGTGTGTAGAGTGGGGAATAAAAAAAAATTTAACGTATTAAATGAGCGCTCAAATACCTATGTGGCGCCCTCTGGGTGATACATCATTTTTGGTCGCGAATTTAGATTTTTCGTCTCAATAAACTCCCGGTTACCAAATTTCGTGTTGTTATCCCATGCCTGTCAGGAAATATTTAACAATAAATAAAATAAAAGTTTAACTTTGACACCCTGTATTTCGGTTATTATCAACTTTCGTAAAGGTAAGTTAGCTTAAATCGACCTATTTTAAGCTCAGGAATCTAATGTTAAGCTATGGCCCATTCTTTACCAAACACCCTGTATATGTGCTTTCTGTGGTTTTCCGGGTTTGACTCCGAACCATTGTTTTGACGATGTTTCAGCAACATTATATTTTCTGATAAAGAGAAAATATTATTTGTCCTAGAATAATTTTTATTTGTTATTTATTTTGTAGCTTTATTCATTTTCCATTGCTGATAAATGAGTTTTTAGTAGCAAAAATATTCAAAACATACATTTTGAATTTGCCGCCAAGTGTTTTAGTTCATGGCCGAAAACGTGTGACTTTTTAATTTTTCCCATTTTTGGATGCAAAGAATATTAATATTACCGTGTCTCAATATTACAATCAATATACCTAATAATGGTAGGGGAGCCCAAGCGGAGATTTTTGCAGTTACTAGAGCGCGTCAGATTATCACATGGGGAGAAACCTTGTACCCTGTAAATGTACCTCTACCATATATTGGCTCCTAATACAGGGGAGTTCGTTAAGGAGGACTGAAAAAAAATCTATCCTAATCCTTAGAAAACTCGAAATCGTCAGAAAAAGATAAATTAAGTATGTCGCCTCGCTAATCTGAGACACAACTGTCTATAGAAATAAACAAACCAAGACACGTTGGATGTTCGAGAAGCACTCCCATATCATGATTTGGGAGTACTCCTCGTGCTTGTTTATTTCTAGTGCACCTTTATTGTGATTGTAGTGTAGACGTTGTGTCTCAGATTAGCGAATCGATATACATGCAAATCAGTGTATATATCAAAACAACTTACTGGAGGCACATTGAAAAACAGACAGTCATGTCTACACAAAAAGATGAAGAAGAAGAAGAAGAAGAAAGAGTATTACACCTGCAAATTTAAATTAGAAGTAGACACAAGCCTAAATTCAAACGACAATTCAAATTGAAGAGTACAGGACATGGAGAATAGAGACACAAGTAGTCATCAAAGCAAAAAGAAAAAACGAAAAAGCTGGAGGGGAAGATGGAATATGTAGAACCAGAAATGATGAAATGGATTGGCGAAGAAGCCATAGAAGCCTGTATGATATGTAATGAAGCATTGAAGAAAAATAAAATACCGTCAATACGGTGTTTCATACAGAGAAAAAAGAAATAGGAGAAGATAATATTACCTTAAGATGAAAACAATGAAAGAAACTTTACAATATTTTTAACAACAAAGACTACGAAAATAAGGATATTTTTAAGTTGACCATGTTGACTCAAACCATTTCCTCCGTTTACCCTCAATGATAATAATTACTAAAAATTATACTTTCATAATGGCAAGCAAGATAAGATGTGGTAGGATCGGATGTGGTAGGCCAGTACAAATTCAGAAATATGACAACTTGGACTTGCCAATTACTGCAACACAATTATTTTCCTATTTACGCTAATTATACATTTATGGTTAAATACTATGTACAATAGTGTGGCAAATCCGGACCCTACTGAACCGAATATCCTGTTAAGCAGAACATTTTAGTGTACGTATAATATTAGCGTATATTTATTAGGGGAGTGCAATTAGAACGAAAACACGCATTGTTTCGAAAAAATTCAAACAAGCTTATATTTTTCTAAAACTTTTTTTTGTTAGTTTACATACATGTTAAAGTAAAAAGTTCTACTCGCGGATTTGGCCGCTAATTGTTTATTAATTGTTTAAACAATAACAATTGTTTTGTATTAATAATTTTAAAAATATCGTTAAATTCATCATTTTACTTTGATCAAAAATATGTTTCTATTTTGTTTTTGATTATACTGAATCCGAATATGGCATTGCAATTTGAAAATTCTTATACAGAAGCTCTTATACAGTATGTCTGCGTAGCTAGGAGCCACATGGAAAACTTTTTTATTATCAATTTTACGAAAAGAAGTTATTCTTCATAAAATGCTCTGGATAGTCAAAAATCTAAAACGCAACCATCAAATATCAAATTTTATCAATTTTATACGAGTTATGTCAAAAATATGAATTTCGTTAAAGAGTAAAGCACCTTTATTTTAGAATATCAAAAAATGCTATTATGAAAAGTTGTTTGAAATTTAAAACTATGTTTAAATATACAATTACATTATTCCAATCGAAATTTTTTTTTCAATTTTTTCTCAAATTACGGATACTTATCATTATATTACAATTACAATAATTATTTTATTATCACGAAAAAAAGTTATTCTTCATAAAATGCTCTCCCTGGTCTAAAATCTAAGATACAACCATCAGATATTAAACTTTTTTAATTTTATACGAGGTATGTAAAAATATGAATTTTTCTTAAAAGTAAGTGCCTTTATTATTCATAATATTTTAATTAGAAGGATGTAATTGAACACTAAAACAAATTTTTTAATTCCAAACAACTTTTCTTAATAACAATTTTCGATATTGTGAAATTTAACGATACTTTACTCTTGAGTGAAATTCATATTTTTTGACACACCTCGTATAAAATTCATTAAATTTAATATTTGATGATTGCATCTTAGATTATACAGGGTGTCCCGAAAAGATTGGTCATAAATTATACCACACATTCTAGGGTCAAGAATAGTTCGATTGAACCTAACTTACCTTAGTACAAATATGTGCTCATAAAAAAAGTTACAGCCCTTTGAAGTTACAAAATGAAAATGGATTTTTTTTAATCTATCGAACACTATTAGAGATATTTTATTGAAAATAGACATGTACCCTTTTTATGGCAGGAACATCTTAAAACAAAATTATAGTGAAATTTGTCCACCCCATAAAAATTTTATGGGGGTTTTGTTCCCTTAAACCCCCCCAAACTTTTGTGTACGTTCCAATTAATTCATTTTTGTGGTACCATTAGTTAAACACAACGTTTTTAAAACTTTTTTGCCTCTTACTATTTTTTCGATAAGCCAGTTTTTATCGAGATGCGCCTTCTTTTTTAATATGTTTACATAAAAATTGTATGGGGGTTTTTCTCCTTTAAACCCCCCAAATGTTTGTGTTCGTTCCAATTAAACTATTATTGCGGTACCATTAGTTAAACAGAGTGTTTTTAGAACTTTTTTGTCTCTTAGTCTTTTTTTGAAAAGTCACCTTTTATCGAGATGTGGCTTCTTTTTCAAAACATACCTAAAAATATAAATTATAAATAAATTTTCAGATTATTAACAGGTTTCTATAATCGTACTTAACCATATAAAAATATGTGGTGGATTCTCAAATATTCAAAATATCTCGATAAACACTGGCTTACCGAAAAAGTACTAAGAGGCAAAAAAGTTTTAAAAACAGTGTGTTTAACTAACGGTGCCACAATAATAATTTAATTGGAACGTACACAAAAGTTTGGGGGGGTTTAAGGGAACAAAACCCCCATAAAATTTTATGGGGTGCACAAATTTCACTTTAATTTTTTTTTAAGATGTTGCTGCCCTAAGAATACCACATGTCCATTTTCAATAAAAAATCTCTAAGAGTTTTCGATATATGAAAATAAAACGATTTTCATTTTGTAATTCCAAAGGGCTGTAACTTTTTTTATGTGCACATTTGTACTAAGGTAAGTTAGGTTTAATCAACCTATTTTTCACCCCAGAATCTGTGGTATAATTTATGACCAATCTTTTCGGGACACCCTGTATATGATGCAGAGTATTTTATAAAGAATAACTTTTTTTCGTAAAACTGATAATAAAAAAGTTATCAATAGGTTCCAAGTTACGCAGACATACTGTATAAGAGCTAAAAAATTTTTTTTTGCTGAACATTTATTATTTTTGAAGTTTATTATTAAATGTATTTTAGGTAAGTTTTCCAGAAAAAAGTTTTGATAACTTTATATAAACATTTTTTTAGCTGGTAATTTTCGGTTTGTGTATTACATTTTTGTTATCTTTCTTAATTTTCTCAAAAAGAAATAGTCTATTTCATTTCTAAAGTAAAATAATTTAGTGCATTTTAAGGATTACCTCCTAAGCTTTAAAAAAGCACTTATAAAATTGTAATAGATCTGTTCAAACTTGAGTAATACCGTCTTAAAGTGGTGGTAGTTCTATAAAACTACGAAGATTTTAAAAATTACATTTTTTAAGACGTCATATCATTTGAAATAAATTTTTGAGATTTTTTTGAATGAAACATCATTTAGTACGATGCTTGAAAGGTAAGCTGTGCAAAATTAAGGGTTTTATAAGAAAAATTGTATTAGTTACACATTTTTAAATCACTTTTTAACAAAATTCATGTAAGGCTCATTTTCCGCCCCCACCGTACTTATGCCCATACATTTTATTTCTTTTTATTATAACTATAAGATAGCTTAATTATTCTTCTTTTAGGTTCAATTTGTAGAATTTCATTTGATCCATTAGTTAAAGAATTACATTAAAATAACTCAACCGTGCACTTCGCCGTACGCTAGTTTACAGTGCGCCAATGTTTGTGAGAAGGGTGACTAGCGTTATAAATAAAAAATTATAGAAGATACAGATTTAATTTTAGAAAATTCTTTATATAAGGTTTTTTTTGTAAAATTTTCTGAATTTTTCAATGGTCAAGTCAGTTTTGTTCTAAAGTTTATATTTTCGGAGTTATATAAAAAAACATCAAACTTCGTAGTTCATTTGTTTAATAAAAAATGAGGCACCCACTTCTCGAGTAGAACTTTTTGATTTGTTGTTTATTAAACATTTCTTAATGAAATTACAAAAAGTTCTATATTGTTTGATTTTTTCCGAAGTAAAAATCTATATGCACTCCCCTATATTGATTGCATATTATAACAGTTTAATCGAAAACTTCAATTAAACATTATATTTACATTATAATACGAGTAGTACTAAAACTCATAATACGTTAGATCATGGATAATGAATTCTTCTTCTTCTAGTTCCATGACCGTTATCGATCGTTGGATGTGTTAACTACCATAATCGCTATCGTGACTTTATTGACAGCAGCTCTAAATAATGATAATGTAGCAGATTATCCCTATACCATTGTGTTAGATTTTTCAGCCATGATGTTCTTCTTCTACCCGGACCACGTTTACCTTGGACCTTTCCCTGAATGATCAGATGCAAAAGTTCATATTTTTCAGGGTGCATCCTAATGTGACAGATGTATTTCAGTTTGCATCTTTTTTTATTATTTTGCTCTAATATCAGCCGTCTTATCACCTTATTTCTAATGGCCGACCTAGCATATGCTTAGTAATCGTGTTTATATCCACATCTCAAAGGCTTCAAATGACATAAGCATAGTCTCAGTTATAGTTCACGCTTCTACACCGTAAGCACTGGAAAGATATACGAGTAGCAACATGTCATTCGAACGCGAGGGTCAATACAAAGATCGTGGCTGCAAAATACTTTCATTTTTAGAAATGTGGCTCGGGCTCGTTCTTTTCGGCTGTTAGTTTCTACGGTTGGCATCCTACGGTTCTTACGGCAATTTTTTCAAAATTAAAAAATTTTACTTTAAAACCAAGTTTTTTTTCTACGGCCGTGCTAAAAGATCCACTTTTACGCACGCATTTCGTTTCCGAAAGTTGCACTTTCTCGCACGGAGTGCGTGAAAGTAAATTTTATCGCACGGCGTGCGGGAAAGTAAAATACCTTGTAATATGGCATTATAATATATTATAATACATGCAATAAACTAATATTTAGATATTATTTACTAATTTATTTCAAATTTATCTTATTGCGTTCATGTTTTAATAAAATTAGCGCGATAATTCGATGAAATAAAATTATTTTGACATAATATTTAAAAGTCAGATCAGTAGACAATTACAATAGTTTTTGAATCGTCGTCATGGAAACCAATATCGTCGTCGTGGTAACCCATTATAATGAAAGTTTGGTTTTGACAACCTTGTCAAAGAATTAATTTGTGTATTTTCACTTCTAAATAAAAATTGATATAACTCTATTTTTCTGGCTTTTTTCCAAACTTACGACCCCAGAAAAAATATTGTTCCTAACTCATGCGGAAAGTGTCTTCCCCGCACTCGACTGCAGTCTCGTGCGTGAAAGTATCACTTTCCGCACTAGTTAGGAAAATAACTATTTCAAAACTAAGCACTTTGAACCGATGAAACTTACAGATCATATAGATAATACATAAGTAAAGCAACTTCTAAAGCGGCAACGATAAATTTCATTTGAGATGCTAATTTGGGGTGATTTTCCCGACCTTTTTTACCAAAAAAAAGGACCAACTTTCTAGAACCTTAAAAAACAAAAATAAAGTTTTCTTTAAACACTAAAAAAGTTGTAATATATAATATATAATGAGTTTTCCTCAAAAAGTGCTTAATTTTTTGGATATTTCACGTTGAAATATTCGATTTGGAATTTGACAAATATGAATCTATTTTTTATTAGCAACTCTGCTACTACTAGGTTTAGAGACCTGATACACCATTTTTTAACTTTTTTATACACTATATTTTTACAAAGAATGCTTTTTTTTCGATAAAATACTTACTTTTTGAGTTATTTGCGCAAAACGTGGTTTTTATTGTAGAAAAATGAACATATTCACTCGCAAATAACTCGAAAAGTATTGCCTTAAAGAAAAACGCTACAGGACAAAAGTTGCTTAGAATTAGTCAGTTTATCCATTTCCGGACTTATTTTGAACGTATATTTTTTCTACAGGTAAATAGGGAGAAGTGTATTTTTGAAGTGTGTAAATTAAATAATTCCTAGCTGAGCGCTTTCGGCTTACAAAGACATCTTCAGAGCTATGGTCAAACGGTTCAAATACCACTATGAAGAGAAATGGATCCCATGTACGACCCACCCCACCATGCTGACACCGTAGACTGCAGATGGTAAGGTTTCTTGACCTTACCATAATCAAATATTCGTTATATGTAATGTAATTTTTCGTGTGAAAGTCCTGTGTGCTTGTAATAGATGTTTTAACTTTTCCGACCTCAAAAACAACAGCAAAATTGAGCATTTTTTCAACAGTCAGACAAGGTTTTTTCCATCAATTAAAAAACTGCATAAGAAATAGAGTTATTTTTTTATATCGTACATGGGATCCACCTCTCTTCATAGTGGTATTTTGAACCTTTTGGACCATAGCTCTGAAGATGGCTTTGTAAGCCGAAAGCGCTCAGCTAGGAATTATTTAATTTACACACTTCAAAAATACACTTCTCCCTATTTACCTGTAGTCATAAGTGTGTACAAAACTATTTCAGTCTTTACATTTGTATATTCTTTCTCCCCCGAGAAGGGGTGAAAGTCACTCCCAGAGCAAGAGCATACATCGGCACAATATAACTTTTTTTGTTTGACATGTTAGTTATGTGTAATTTCATGTCAATCCAAGTGGTTCTTTAAAATTTGGAGCAAAAACCGTGAGTCAACGGACTAACAACCAGGGAGGAGAAATAGGATACCTTACACAAGAAGTAAGTGCTTCTGCTATAGCTCTAATAGAGTAAGCGTTCACTGAACTTTAATCTTTAATCAGTGAAGCTACGGTTAGAATAATCTTGAGAGAATGTGTTATCAACCCGCTTAGGACTCCTCCTTACCTCAGGCCATCGACGTCGTAGGCTTCAGTTTGCTCAAGAAAAAGAAACGACCTCCTGGAGAGCGATATGCCCAAAGCATTCGTTGCATCGTCGAAATAGTAAGATTTGGTTGTGCGTCTGTTATGGTCTGGAGAGGTATCAGCTTAGAGGCATCCGCAGAGCTGGTGGTGATTCTGGGTAGGGAGCGTTCAAGTATTACGTAACGCGATTTTTGACCCCCTCCCCCTACGTAACGCACTCTAATGGGTTTTTGAAGATTTTTACCCCCCCCCCCCCCCCCAAACTGCGTTAAGTAATACTTGAACGGCCCCGTAGTGGTTTGACAACTCTAGGTATATTACTCACATCCTAGATCCTAGAGCATTACTTTATACCGGTACCTTGTATTGTGGACGATTTTCAATTAATGCATGACAATGCTCGGCCACCTATCTCAAGAGTAGTGCAAAATTATCTTCGAGAGGTAGAAATTACTACAATGGATTTTCAAACAAGAACTCACGAGTTAAACCGCATCGAGCATTTGTGGTATGGAGAGCTAGCAACGTTTTCGAGAAACTATTTTAAGACAGCTGATTCTTTCATATATTGTTCCCTATGCTTCCTCGAACACCGTACCGGCCATCTGGCTGCTGATACAGGTTGCGTTCATTACTGCGCAGCACATTTGTACAGGTAAATACAAAATCAGGGTGATTGATTAGTGTGATAAAGCTTAGTAGATCCGCTATAGTAATAGATAACAATAAAAGCTAATAAAAAAAACTTGGTAGCCAATTTTGAACTTCACATTACAAAATTAGTTAGAATGTTACAGGGTGTTCGATATCATAGTGGCAGACGAAACTTAATTTTTTTAATGGGACACCCTATATTTTATTTTATATTCGAAATCCTGTTAATTTCTCAATCACAAAAATATAAACGTTTGTTATGTTATACAGGGTATTTACAAAGTTATAACCAATGTTCTACGAAAATCGTAATAAGGTCAGCTCCCTGTATAAATAAAAATAAGCACAACAGCAATGGTTTATTGGTGCCATATTTTTTTGTTGCTTGTCAAAATTTATAAAAATGGTTAATATTGCTCATTTTCTTTATATCGAATACATGATGAGTCAAAACGCAAGTACATTATTTTCTTAGTAATTTTAAATAGAACACCTTAAAATAACTTGTTCTGAAAATGAAAATATCTCGAAAACTAACAAATTTAGGCATAGGGAATATTATACAAAAATTAAAGTACGGTAATGATACTTTTCGAGAGTGATATAAAATACAGGGTGTTCCATTTAAAATTTCTGAGAAAAGAATGTACTTGCGTTTTGACTCACCCTGTATTCGATATAAGGAAAATTAGCAACATCAACCATTTTTATAAATTTTGACAGTCAACAAAAAATATGGCACTAATAAACCATTGCGCTGTTGTGCTTATTTTTATTTATACAGCTGAACTTATTACGATTTTCGTAGAACATTGGTTATAACTTTGTAAATACCCTGTATAACATAACAAACCTTTATATTTTTGTGATGGGAAAGTTAAGAGAATTTCGAATATAAAATAAAATATAGGATGTTCCATTTAAAAAAACATAAGTTTGGTTTGCCACTATGTTATCGAACACCCTGTAACATTTTAACTAATTTCGTAATGTAAAGCTGAAAGTTGGCTACAATTTTTGTTATCAACTTTTATTGTTATCTATTACTATAGCGGATCTACTGAGCTTTATCACACTCATCAATCACCCTGTATATTGAATTTAAATTATTTACTTTACATTGCTTTTTAAACCACAAAAATGTCTGGCAATTATAGTTCATATTTCTAATAATATTTAAAAAATAATGACAAAATAATTTTTCGTCTTACAATAATTTTAAATTCGATATGTTTACCTGTACAAATGTGCTGCGCAGTAATGAACGCAACCAGTATCAGTGGCCAGATGGCCGGTACGGTGTTCGAGGAAGCATAGGGAATAATATATTAAAGAACCAGTTGTCTTAAAATAATTTTTTTTCTGACGTTGCTTCCTGGTCCAGTATAAATATGGAAAGCCGAAAGCCAAGCAAGAGATCTACAACTAGCGCCAACAGACTATTTTTTTAATATCTCTGTTCTTTCATTATTAAATATATTTAATTATGCTACAAATGTTCGCTACAAAATAACAAAATATGTGTTTTTACTAATTCACTTGATTTGTAAAATGTCCGCTAGTAATTATATAACGCTAATGCGAAGAAAGATGAGGTTTTATTAGAACAGCGCATTTATTTCTTTGTTTCTCAGCATTGTTAGATCCATTATAACGTCTAAAAACACTTACTCGGATTGTCTTCAGTTGTTTAACTCGATAAACAGCTGAATCAATCTCTCGAATTCCCGCTTCTTCAAATTAAAGTAAATCAAAAGTGCACTATCTTGTAACTCGTTAAATGGAAGTATCCTTTTATTGTTTCAGCTAAAACCGTTGTACCGAATTAACGCCTAAATAATGAACAGACAAATTTGTTTGCGAGACTGAATTAGTTCCAGTACAATATCCTTTTAAAACAGAATAGATTATCACGAGTGTTTTTTTGTCACATTTGTAACTTTAATAATAATATTAGATCGTAACTAATGACATTAATAAAACTAATAGGTGCTTTTCTAGTCGTAACTTTATTCCAATAGTTTGTTAAATAATAGTTCTTTTCTATAATATTGATAGCAAATATCAAGTAGGAAAAATAACATACACTCACTAAACCATAAGTGCTACTTAACATTCGTACATTACTAGACCTGGGTATTTACCACTAAAAACACCGGAATAAATCGTTTTTGAAGATATTCTTCTTTAGGCGCGATTCGATTGAGGGTAAAATTGTACATAAATCTGCGCGCCTGCGCACACAGACAGTATGTAGTACCTTGCTAATCTTTCAAGATAGGTATTTATGTATCTGTATCCGTGCAAATAAGTCATTAAAAGAATATATTAGTGTTTTTAGTAAATGTATTATTTATTATAATTCTTGTGTTTTTGGATTTGTGTTTCTCTGTAGTATAATAATAAAATATTTACACTATTTGTAGCCGTGTTGTGTAATTATATCCGAAACTTACATGTCAATTAGAAGGACTTCGCTGGTGTAGTTGCTAGGGCGTTAGCTCCGAGATTGGAATGACGCGGGTTTGAATCCTGGGCAATTCATATTTTTTTTATTTTTGGTTTTAATAAATTTTTTTGAAAGTGGTAGATAAGAAAGTTAGTTTAATTTTTAAATAAAATACAAATAACCTGTTAAGTATATTTACTTCGTTGAAATTACTTATACAGGGTGTCCCGAAAAGAATGGTCATAAATTATACCACACATTCTGGGGTCAAAAATAGTTCGATTGAACCTAACTTACCTTAGTACAAATGTGCTCACAAAAAAAGTTACAGCCCTTTGAAGTTACAAAATGAAAATCGATTTTTTTCAATGTATCGAAAACTATTAGAGATTTTTTATTGAAAATGGACATGTATAATTCTTATGTCAGGAACATCTTAAAACAAAATTATAGTGAAATTTGTCCACCCCATAAAAAATTTATGGGGATTTTGTTCCCTTAAACCCCCCCAAACTTTTGTGTACGTTCTAATTAATTCATTATTGTGGTACCATTAGTTAAAGACAACGTTTTTAAAACTTTTTTGCCTCTTAGTATTTTTTCGATAAGCCAATTTTTATTGAGATGCGGCTTCCTTTTCAATATATTTGCGTAAAAATTTTATGGGGGTTTTGTTCCTTTAAACCCCCCTAATGTTTGTGTACGTTCCAATTAAATTATTATTGTGGTACCATTAGTTAAACACACTGTTTTTAAAACTTTTGTCTCTTAGTCTTTTGTTCATAAGTCACCTTTTATCGAGATGTAGCTTCTTTTTCAAAATATACCTAAAAATGTAAATTATAAATACATTTTCAGATTATTAACAGGTCTCTATAACCGTACTTAACCATATACAAATATGTGGTGGATTCGACAAATATTCAAAATATCTCGATAAACACTGGCTTATCGAAAAAGTACTAAGAGGCAAAAAAGTTTTAAAAATAGTGTGTTTATCTAATGGCGCCACAATAATAATTTAATTGGAACGTACACAAAAGTTTGGGGGGGTTTAAGGGAACAAAACCCCCATAAAATTTGTATGGGGTGCACAAATTTTACTTAATTCTTTTTTTAAGATGTTGCTGCCGTAAAAATGCCACATGTCAATTTTCAATAAAAAATCTCTGAGAGTTTTCGATATATAAAAAAAAATCGATTTTCATTTTGTAACTTCAAAGGGCTGTAACTTTTTTTGTGTGCACTATTGTATATAGGTAAGTGAGGTTCATTCAACCTATTTTTGACCCCAGAATCTGTGGTATAATTTATGACCAATCTTTTCGGGACACCCTGTATAATAGAAGAATATCTTCTTACGTGCGTACAAAGTACACACACATTCTTTTTTTAAATACAGCACCTAGATAGATACTTGCAACTTTTTGCATTGTGTTCAAGATGATGTCAGGAAAAAAATTTACTATAGAAAATTGGGTGAAAATGTATCCAAACAGTGCATAAACAGGTTAGAATAAGCATATTAAGAACACCACTACGCCATCAGAACCGACCCCTGGAGCACCTGGTACCCAGAGTAACTGCTAAGGCACGTCATCTGGAGGTACGAGGGTTATCGACACTAAATTGATGCAAACAGATTGCCTGGTGGTTTGTGGAGTCGCTGAACACGAATACGCCATCAGAACCGATCACCGGAGCACCTGATGCCCAGTGTCATTGCAAAGGTACGTCATCTTCTGGAGTTTCGAGGGTTTTCGGCATTAAATTGGTAAAAATAGATTATTCTGGCGGTTTGTGGGGTTGCTGAAAACGAATACGCCGTTAAAACCGCATCCGGTGCACCTTGTGTCTAGGGTCACGGCATCTTCTGAAGTTTGGAGATATTCGGTACTAAATTGATGCAAACAGATTACACGGGCGGTTTTTGGGGTTACTGAACACCAAAATTTACCCCCAGGAGCACCTGGTGCCCACGGTCACTACTAAGGCACGTCATCTTCTGGAGTTTCGAAGGTTTTCGGCCATAAATGCATGCAAATAGATTACTAGGCGGTTTTTGTGGTCGCTGAATATGAATATGCCATCAGAACCGACGCCGGACCACCTGGTGCCTAAGGTCACTGCTAATTCATGTTATATTCTAGAGTTTGGAGGGTTTTTGAGCACCAGGTGCACCGGGTATCGGGTATTCTTGTTTAGCGACCCCAAAAACCCCCGAGTAATCTGTGTTGGAGAACTGTATTCTCCACCCAAAATAAACTCTATTTCACCAACAACAAATTTCCGCGCCGCCTCTGTAACAACCATAAATAATTCCATCACGCAGTGCCTGGAGAAATCTTCCAAGAATGTTAATCTCCGCCTTCTTTTACCCAAAGCACCCAACGGAAAGTTTTGTTAACGGGATGCAAGGGTGCAACAGTCAGTCAACTATCGACACTTCTTAAGAACGCACTTTTTCATTACGCTTTTTCGAAGAGTATTCTTCACGCGGCAATTAGCAAAAAGCCGGTACATAAAGTGTAAAATTATGTGTGGTGGCGTCTTTCACGGATAGTTGTAACTCAATTGTTCACATGTAAAATTCTATTTCTTGCCCTTTTTCAACTTCATTACAGTCATAGCAAAATAAAAGTGTTTTATTTACATACACAATTCAACAGGCCAGAATTACAGCATCTTACGGTTCATTAAAAGTTCTCCACTTAGCTATCGAAGGCTTAGCGACATACTGAACTTACTGCAAGTGCAAAACGCTGGAAAGAGACATTGGAACTACTCCAAACTCTCCATGGAGGAATGTTGAACACCGGCGTCCCTCCATTTTGTTCCTCCGAGACCGGATTTTGTTTCTAAGAGCCGAATTTGGCCCTTAGAGCCACATTTGATCCATCGACCGAACTTTTCTGGCCTAAAAACACTCAATTCAAGTTTCTATCTAATTCTATTATTTGTTAAAAAACATTTCTGGCTAATGCCAACTCTTTCTAAAAGACATTAAAAGTGTCGCGTTTTTCGGATACTCTCGTCGAATAGACAATAATTCCAAGAGACAAAGTGATTGCGTTATTTATTCTACGGACAAATAAACATTCTGTGAACAAAAACAGTGATAATAGTTTACTTCAAGAAGTGGTGTTCAAGGACTAGCTGATTCCAGGAAAAGCAGCCCACATTCAAGTACCAAGAGCCCAGGGGTGACGTACAAAATAAACTTTTCTATATATTGTAAATTCAAAAAGTTAATTTTCAAAGATCTCTTGCGAAATGATACTCTAATAAAGTTAAACACTATTTAAAGAACTATTCAGGGTTGAATTTTTGGTTTAATATTGCATGCTTGTTAAAATTCAAAAATAAATAATAATTTCATTCAAAAATAAACGAATTAAAGTTATTACAATGAGCAAAAAAGGTTTAAGTAAATTATTAAACAAAAAGCATTCAATTCTAGATTCTGTTAATAGAATTCAAACGTGGCTAGAAGCAAACCATGACTCGGAAAAAGATGTTTTCTCATTCAAAACAAGAGAAGGTCGATTACAAGACCTGTTCTCTGATTACAATAACGTACAGGATGAAATTGAATTCCTGGACGATTCTCAAAAATGTGATCGTGCCATATTTGAAGAAAATTATTTTGCGGTTCTGTCAAAAATACAAAGTTCGATTAGAGCATTGGATATTACCAATACAGGGAGCGTCGATGCCGCTAAGCAAGTGGCCGTAAAGCTCCCGGAAATAAGCATATGCAAATATTCCGGGAAAATAGGGGACTTCGAAAGTTTTTTTGAGCTCTTTGACACACCGATAATACAAAATCAGTCCCTTTCTGACATCCAAAGGTTTCTTTATTTGAAAAGTTACCTACAGGGTGATTCTCTTAAGTTGGTGGATTCTTTGAAAGTCACAAATGAAAATTTTTCGATTGCTTTAGATATTCTAAAGAACCGCTATCAGAATAAGGTCACAATCATAAATTCTTACTTAACAGAAATTATAGACATTCCTACACTGAGAAACAGCTCACCGCAAGCCCTCAGAAATTTTCTAACTACCGTAACAAAAAATATGCAATTGCTAAAAAATTTGCAATTTTCAAGTGCAGAGCTCATTGATATAATTTTAGTTTTCCTGCTAGAAAGCAAATTAGATTTTTCAACAAGGAGACTTTTTGAAACTGAGCGAAATCATTCAGATGTACCAAAATTAGATGTTTTTCTTAAATTTCTTGAAAAAAGGTGCATTGTTCTGGAAAGCCTGGAAAATACAAATCCTAGGCAAGCCAAAAACGTAAAAGTTTCACATAATGCATCCAGTAATAACATATCAGAGGATTCAGATAAAAATAATACGTCAAATAATTCAGTTTCTGACTTTTATTGCATTTTCTGCAAAAAGCAAGGTCATAAAATTTACAAATGCCACTTTTTCAAAAACATTCAGCATGATGACAAAATAAAATTCGTGAATTCAAAAGGTCTCTGCGTAAACTGCCTAGGTAGGCATAATTCTAAAGATTGTTCATCAAAACATGTATGTACCGTTTGTAAAAGGCGCCATAATACAATTTTGCACATTCTGGCACCAAATAATAATTCGGGTAAACATAATACTTTTTCTACGACCCATAAAAATGAAAGTCCGTCCACTTCTACAAATTCAAACAATTACGAACGCGAACATTCGTCAAATTCAAACTTTCAAGGTCCTTCGTTTCAAGGGCAAGAACCGTTTACAAATTCCTTTTCTGCTTTGTCCGTAAAAAATTTAAACATACTTCTAGCTATGGCCAAAGTAACCATTTTCGACAAAAACGGGAAACCTTTAACGGCCCGATTGTTACTCGATACGGGAAGTCAAAATAGCTTTTGTACCCAGTGTCTCGTTGATAGGCTGGGCTACAAGCCATATGACATATCTCTAAACATTTCTGGCATAGGCCAAAGTAATTCGGTTTCAAAAAAGATGGTCAACATAAAAATGCATTCCAACTATAATAAAAAGTCTTTCAAAATTTCATGTGCCATCTTAAAAAATATTACTTGCAATCTTCCACAGTTCCGCATTCTTACAAAAAAATTACCAATTCCAAGGGACGTTTTTCTCGCCGACGATTCCTATCACAAACCTAGTCAGGTAGACATCTTGGTTGGGGCTTATTTGTACTACGACTTAATTCTTCCTGACATAATTTCTCTGGGCCCTAGGCTTCCAATTTTGCAGGCTTCTCATCTGGGGTACCTAATAGCCGGCGTGATTGCTCCTCACTTGACGGCACCTACAGTAGCAAACAATGCTTCTGGAGATGTTGCTCTACTTTCTACGTGTAGCACGGACGAGCTGCTCACGAAATTCTGGAACATGGGAGAACTTTCTCAAAAACCTATTCTGTCGGAAGCTGACGAGCTGGCCGAACAAATATTTCAAACTACAACAAAGATCCTTGAAAATGGACGCTTTGAAGTAGATATTCCATTAAAAAGTGCACAAGAACACCAATTACTGGGTGATTCATTTTCTATAGCCAAACGGCGTTTTCTGTCGCTCGAAAATAAATTCCAAAAAGATAAAAAATTATTTTTCGAGTACAAAAATTTCATTGACACATATATTTCTTTAGGGCATGCTGAATATGTACCTCTTTCGTTCGTAAATGAAAATTCGGACAAAAAATATTTTATTCCACATTTATGTGTCATCAACGAACAAAATAAAAGTACAACTTTGCGTGTCGTCATGGACGCTAGTTGTAAAAGCTCTACAGGAAAAAGTCTGAACGACATTTCATTAAAAGGGTATCAGGTTCAACCCGATTTATTCGACATTCTGGTTCGTTTCAGGCAATACAAATTCATATTTTCCTGTGACATTCAAAAAATGTTTCGACAGACGTGGATCAACAAAGATCAACGTTTTCTACAAAATATTCTGTGGAGGGATGATACCCACGATTCTATAAAATGTATTCAATTAAATACTATCACATACGGGACGAATAGCGCCCCGTTTCTTGCGACGAGAGTCTTGCAAGAAATTTCAAATAAAAATAAAGTTCAATTCCCATTGGCCTCGCATTTTCTCGAAAACCAATTCTACGTAGATGATGGTTTATGTGGGTCAAATAATATTGAAGAATTGCTCGAAATACTTCAGCAATTAAATTCTGTTCTAAACCGCCATGGGTTTACTTTACATAAATTCCATTCAAATTCATCCATATTCCTACAACAAATCAACCCAGAACATTCAAAAAATACTACTCAGGAATATGACCTAAATTTCGATTCCACTTCCAGTAAGGTTCTAGGCCTAAAATGGGACCCTGCGGAAGACCAAATAACAATTTCCGTCCCCGAAAATAATTTCTGCCCACCAATAACAAAAAGAAAAATCCTATCTGCGTTAGCGCAATGTTTCGACCCTCTGGGGCTCATCAATCCGTTTATTGTTAAAGGCAAAATGCTTATGCAGAAACTCTATCTGCAAAAAATTCACTGGGACACAGAAATTTCGGACAAAACTATTCTAAACGATTGGAACAACTTTCTACAGGACTTGTCACGATTAAAAAAGTTAAAAATTCCTCGGTTCTATTTTTCTGAAAAAATAATTCTGAAGGTTGAGCTCCATGGATTTGCAGACAGCAGCATGGCAGCTTATGGCGCATGCGTATACCTAAGAACTTTCTATTCAGATGAGACCATCTCTTGTGCATTAGTTTCTTCCAAATCAAGGATAACTCCGTTAAAGACGGTAACACTTCCTAGGCTTGAGCTGTGCGCAATGGTTCTTCTTTCAAAACTTGTTGCAAAAATAATTTCTATCTTTGAAAATCAATCTATAAAATTTCATTCAGTCAGCCTCTGGTCAGACTCCCAAGTAGCTCTGTCGTGGTGTAAATGTCATCCAAGTCGGTGGTCGGTTTTCGTGGCTCACCGGGTAGCTCTTGTCCAAGAGTTGACTCAAAACTTTACATGGCTTCACATAAAGTCTGCGCAAAATGCCGCAGACCTTCTTTCTCGAGGAATGTCTGGTTCTGAAATTCTCAATAGCGACTTCTGGTGGAAAGGTCCCAAATGCTTGCGAGATAAAAATTTCAATGTTTCCAATCTAGTAAATGACAGAGTTCTCGAAAACCTGCCCGAGGAAAGAAAAATAAGCCTCGTGGTAAATTCTAATGTGGAAAATTTCTGGATAAAAATTTTCTCACGTTTCTCAAATATTTCACGCTTAAAACGTACAGTAGCTCAAGGATGTACGTATTTCGTTTTATTTCTAATTGTAAAAAACAAAAAATTTCTGAACCTCTTTCTGTGGTGGAGTTAAATTATGCAATGGATTTCATCATCAAGCAAATACAGGGTGATGCATTTTCAAAAGAAATTTCGGCGCTTAAAAATAACAAATTTATTTCAAATAAAAACATCATTTCACTAAAACCATTTTTAGATTCTTCTAATTTTCTCAGAGTTGGAGGCAGACTTACGAACTGTCCCGACATAGACTACTTGCAAAAACATCCGATACTGCTCCCATCCAATAATCCTATCGTCAATCTTATCATCAAAAATGAACATCTCAGATTGGGACATGCTGGTGCGCAAACAGTTCTCTCAAATCTTCGTTTGAAATTCTGGGCTCTCAGTGGTCTAAAGGAAGCAAAACGAATCATTCGCAACTGCACCACATGTTTCCGATTTTCGTGTGCTCCTGCACAACAGCTTATGGGTAATTTACCTGAAGATAGGTTGTCCATTACAACACGACCCTTTCAAAAAGTGGGTGTAGATTATGGTGGACCCTTTCTGTTAAAATCTTCTTCACTCCGAAAAGCGCCAAAAATCAAGGCATACATAGCCATTTTCGTGTGCATGGTGACCAAAGCTGTGCACATTGAGGTTGTTTCTGATCTAACAACTTCTTCCTTTCTATTAACACTTAAGAGGTTCATTTCCCGACGTGGTAACCCAACCGTCATTTACAGTGACAATGCCACATGTTTTTCTGGTGCAAGAAACCAACTCTATGACTTACACAATTTTTTTCAAAATAAGTCTAATTCTCAAACCATTATGGAATACCTTTCTGAAAATCAAACCTCATGGAAGTTTATCCCCCCTAGATCTCCTCATTGGGCTAGGCTCTGGGAAGCTTCAGTAACAAGCGCAAAATATCATATGCGTAGGCTAATAGGCTGTTCTTCTTTCACTTTCGAACAGTTTTACACTGTCATGGTTCAAATTGAAGCTGTGATGAATTCAAGGCCTATCTGTTCCATGTCCAGCGACCCTTCAGATTACACCTTTCTCAGTCCTGGGCATTTTATAATTGGCTCCAGCCTGTCAGCGCATCCTGAGCAAAACTTACAAAAAATTCCGGAAAATAAACTATCCATGTTTCAGCAAATTGCAAAAATACAACAAAGTTTCTGGAAAAAGTGGTCTGTTGATTACTTGAACCGGTTACAAAATTCTCCAAAATGGTCCCGACCAAGGGAAAACGTAAACATCAATGACTTAGTTCTTCTGAGAGAGGATAATGTACCTCCTATAAAATGGCCTTTAGCACGGGTAGTTGATACAATGCCCGGGCAAGATGGGAAAGTCAGAGTGGTCAAGTTGAAGACCATCGATGGTCAATTCACAAGGGCAATCTCTAAAATTTCGGTTCTCCCTAGCCAAGATACAGAAGAGTAGATTAGACCATAAGGCTCTAACGCCGGGGGGAATGTTGGAGAACTGTATTCTCCACCCAAAATAAACTCTATTTCACCAACAACAAATTTCCGCGCCGCCTCTGTAACAACCATAAATAATTCCATCACGCAGTGCCTGGAGAAATCTTCCAAGAATGTTAATCTCCGCCTTCTTTTACCCAAAGCACCCAACGGAAAGTTTTGTTAACGGGATGCAAGGGTGCAACAGTCAGTCAACTATCGACACTTCTTAAGAACGCACTTTTTCATTACGCTTTTTCGAAGAGTATTCTTCACGCGGCAATTAGCAAAAAGCCGGTACATAAAGTGTAAAATTATGTGTGGTGGCGTCTTTCACGGATAGTTGTAACTCAATTGTTCACATGTAAAATTCTATTTCTTGCCCTTTTTCAACTTCATTACAGTCATAGCAAAATAAAAGTGTTTTATTTACATACACAATTCAACAGGCCAGAATTACAGCATCTTACGGTTCATTAAAAGTTCTCCACTTAGCTATCGAAGGCTTAGCGACACATTGAACTTACTGCAAGTGCAAAACGCTGGAAAGAGACATTGGAACTACTCCAAACTCTCCATGGAGGAATGTTGAACACCGGCGTCCCTCCAATCTGTTTGCATCAATTTAGTGCCGAAAACCGTCGAAACCTGTGCTGACGTGCTTTAGCAGTGAATCTGGGCCTCAGGTGCTCCGATGATCGGTTCTGATGGCATAATAGTCTTTAGCGACCCCAAAAACCCCTTTTTGACATGTTTATGTACATTTGGATGCTTTCTATTTACTTTAAAATGCAATTATGCATTTCCACCCACTTTTCTATAGTAGACTTTTTTGCAAGCTGCAAGTTTTAGAAGTTGCAAGTCTCTAGGTGCTGTATTTAAAATTCGATTTATTTTGTGCTAAATGCTCTGGTCCATACCTATGGACCAGGTAGAAGTAGAAGAATACCAGGAGAAGAACAAATAATGTAGAAATTAAAGAACTGTACAGGACACCTAAAATTGTCCAGATTATTAGATAAAAAATACTTAGATGGTTAGGCTACATGGTAACTGGCAAACAAAAGATCGGTAAAAGGCTCCATCTGACTCTGAATATAGCGTATCTGGAAAATCTTTGAAGAATCCGAAATCTCTTGAACATCTCAATATAGAAAATTATTAAAACAATTAAATGTACTCCCCGTAAACTTATACAATGGCTGAGTTGTTTGTTGAATATTTCTTTTATTGGAATATTTTATATCAAAATATAAAATACATAACTGAAAATATCGTACTCACTTTTTTCGTCATGGGTAGGAATTATAAAATCGTCGTAAAAGTGTACTCACCTGAAAAGGAAAATTTATTAATATTAAAAAAAAATTTTGAAATGCTTTTTATCTTTATAATTATTCAAAACAACCTTTATGACCAAAGAAATACTTACTGTTAAAGTGAATGATATTTAGCCATTAGCAAAAAAAATTAATTGATACTCGAATATTTGTTGATATTTAACTTTATAATTAATAAATTAGATAGATGTATTTATGTAAAAGTACATAATGAGATAATACTTAATTTTTTCATAAATTCAACTTAGTGATCAGGAATTCGAAAATGGGTATTACCAATTGAGTTTTTGATAACAGAATAATAAGCAGCAATACTGATCTCCCGTCTCCAACTCCAACTAGATATTTAATAAGAATTAAACATACATAATACATATATGTTGGCTCTTTATAAAAGTTTCATTTATTCATTATCAATTCACACGTTGGAGAAATTCAGAAGGCTCATTTTGCATAAAGTGTTTTGTTTGTTGCAGCGAAGAATCAATTTCTGTTTGGACCAGAATGCACAAAATGTTACAATAATTTTGTTATTAGATGAACTACATTGGGGTGCAAAATTAACTGGACACCTTAAAAATGGTGTCCGATTTAAGTGATTTTTTTAAATATATTACAGCCTTATTCTTCAACAATATCGCTGTGATAGTAGTGTTGCTAAACAGTTAAATTTTCTATGTATACCGGTTGTATCAATAAAACTGTGTCGTTTTCTCAAAGTTTGCATCACCCTGTGAAATATTCTAGCATTTATAAAATACTGAAATTAAAATCCAACTGTAGCCTCATGATTTCTCAACGTGTTGTTTGATTCATTCGCTTACATTAGACCATAAAAAAGTTAGGTATTGTAACAACTAGCCATGTTTTCACGGGTTATATTACGTGAATATTAAATTCTTACTTGTATGTCAAAAAATGTACAATAACTACGTTTTAAAACCCACCACATCTCATTGGTATTGGCATATCTCAACCGGTTTTAAAGCAATAAATAAATCGTCAATTTGTAAGAAAAATTTCAACACCCTCTATCTCAGAAACGAAGCATTTGCGGACATGGGTTTATAAAGCAACCTGTCATTATTTTTTTATGTAGAATTAACCCTTGAAGTTTGCCATACTTATTTAAAAACACCCTGTATTGATGTAAAACATGGCTAATTGTTACAGTACCTAAATTTTTTATGGTCCAACATAAGCGAATGAATAAAAAAAAAGATGTTGAGAAAACATGAGGCTATAGTTGGGTTTTAATTTGAGTATTTTCTAAATGCTAGAATATGCCACAGGGTGATGCGAAGTTTGAGAAAAACACAGTTTCATTGGTATACTCGGTATACAATGAAAATTTACCTGTTTAGCAACAATATTATTTGGTCACCTGCATACAATGGGGCTGTTTCATGGAGACTTGAGCTGCAGACTCTGTAACAGAGAACCTGAAACAGTCAACCATATTTTGCATGACTGTGAGGCATTGGATCGGAGGCGGCAAACACTTTTCGGAGACATCGAAATGACTCCAAAATTATATGGCACCCACCCACTAGACCTGTACAAGCTGGTACAGGGTTCCAGAATTCTGGAATGGGTTTCATAAACAATGGAAGATGTACAATAAGCCAAGTGGCTGCAGTACAACCGGTTCACAACAGACGGCTTCCAGGGAAAAAAAAAACAATATTATTACAGCGATATTGTTAAAGAATAAGGCTATAACTTATTAAAAAATCGCTTAAATCGGACAACAGGTTTAGGAAAGTCGAGACATCAAAAATTACCCATTTTTAAGGTGTCCGGTTAATTTTCCACCACAGTGTAGTTGTGTCTTTATTGGCGTATCGTCTTCGAGTTAAAACATTTATACTAAATATATAAATTATTAATCAACAAAATAATGTTTACGCTGTAAACCCAAAATTTAAAACATGCACATATATAGAGACGAGAAGTAGGTAAGCTACGTCTATTTTAATATCTTCCATCAATATTTCGAAAAGTGCGATTTAATTGATATGTATTTTATTATACCAAACTTATTGCAGTTGTGATTATGTCACGTTCTAAGATTCTAAAATTACCAATTTATGTACTCTACAAACTACGAATTACGTAGCTATATTTTAACTTGATTTTAGAATTGACTAGCGCACTCTCTTAGTAGCAATTTTTCATACCGTTTAAGATACTGAACCAGTACTAATAGGGGAGTGCATTTAGATTTTCACTTCGAAAAAAATCAAACAAGATAAAACTTTCTGTAATTTCATTAAGAAATGTTTAATAAACAACATATCATAAAGTTCTACTCGAGAAGTGGGTGCTTCATTTTTTATTAAACAAATGAACAGCGAAGTTAGATGTTTTTTTTAAATAACTCCGAAAATATAATTTTTAGAAAAAAACTGACTTGACCATTGAAAAATCAGAAAATTTTACAAAAAAACCTTACATAAAGATTTTTCTAAAATTAAATCTCTAGCTTCTGTAATTTTTTATTTATAACGCTAAAGTCACCCTTCTCACACACATTGGGGCACTGTAAACTAGCGTTGGAAGAAGTGCACGGTTGAGTTTTTTTAATGTAATTCTCTAACTAATGGATCAAAAGAAATTTTACAAATTGGACATGAAAGAAGATGAAATAAGCTATCTTACGGTTGTAATATAAAGAAATAAAATGTATGGACATAAGTACGGTGTGGGCGGAAAGTGAGCCTTACATGAATTTTGTTTAAAAATGATTTAAAAATGTGTAACTAATACAATTTTACTTATAAAACTCTCAAATTTGCACAACTTACCTCTCAATAATCTTACTAAACGATGTTTTGTTCAAAAAAATCTCAAAAATATAATTCAAATAATACGATGTCTCAAAAAATGTAATTTTTGAAAACTTCGTAGTTTTACAGAATTCCCACCACTTTAAGACGGTATTACTCAAGTTTGAATAAATCTAATACAATTTTTTTGATATTTTTTTAAAGCTTATGATGTAATCTTAAAAAAACACTGAATTATTTTAGTTTAAAAATGAAATAAACAATTTCTTTTTGAGAAAACTAAGAAAGATAACAAAAATGTAATACAAAAACCGAAAATTAACAGCTGAAAAAATGTATATACAGAGTGATCAAAACTTTTTTCGGTAAAACTTACCTAAAATACATTTAATAACAAGCTTCAACAATAATAAATGTTCAACAAAAAAAATTTTTTTTAGCTCTTATACAGTATGCGTAACTTGGAACCTATTGATAACTTTTTTAATATCAGTTTTACGAAAAAAAGTTATTCTTTATAAAATACTCTGCATCATATATGCTCTAATATGCAACCATCAAATATCAAATTTTGTTAATTTTGTACGAGGTATGTCAAAAATATGAATTTCACTCAAGAGTAAAGTACCTTTATATTTCACAATATCGAAAATTTTTATAAAAAAAAGTTGTTTGGAATTAAAAACTATGTTCCAATATGTAATTATATCCTTCTAATCGAAAATTTGTTTTTTAATATTGTTCAAATTAATTATACCCAACATCATTAAATTTTCACTTATTATTTATGATAACTGTTTTATTATTAATTTTATGAAGAAAGTTATACGTCATAAATAGCTGTGCATGGTCTAACACTTAATATGCAAATATAAAATATTATATTTTATCAATATTTTACGAGGTATGTAAAAAATTATATTACGCGCAATAAATATGTACCTTTATAGTTCACAATATTTCGATTAGAAGAGTGTAATTGCATATTGACACATCGTTTTTTATTCTGAACAACTTTCCATAATAACAATTTTCAGTATTATGAAAAATATAGGTATTTTACTCATAACTGAAATTTGTTTGATTTGATTCTACTTCTTTTTCATTTAAATATCCGCCATTTTGGATCCGCCATTTTGAAATTTAAAGTTTTAATCTTTAATTCAGATTCAACAACCTGTTAAAAATAAAGACAATAAATGTTTTAGAAAAATGTTCTTTTTTATGTTCTTTTTAGAAAACTCGCATTTTGGATCCGCCATTTTATAGTTTATAATGTTAACATTTAAGTTAGGTTTATCAAAGCTCTCAAAAATAAATATATATGTAGAAATAAATACATTTTGTAAAGAAATTATTATTTTACAACTATTTTTTAAGTTATCCGCCATTTTGGATCTGCCATTTTATAATTTAAATTATCAAAATTTGATTCAGGTTCAGCAACCTCTCAAAAATATCCACATATATGTAAACAAACACGTTTTATAAAAAAAATTCGGATTTTACAACTACTTTTTAAGGATTTTTAGGAAAAATCCGCCATTTTGAATTTGCAAATTGTAATGTCAGATTCGGGTTCAGCATAATCAAATTTAAAATAAAAACATTTTTTATCAAAATAAAATGTTGAATTCACCCATATTCTTAACATTATTTATACAAAACAATTGTTATTGTTTAAACAATTAGCGGCGAAATTTGTGAAGAGAATTTTTTACTTTAACAACATATTTATAAACTAACAAAAAAAGTTTTAGAAAAATATGACCTTGTTTGATTTTTTCCGAAACATTATCTTTTCGTTCTAATTGCACTCCCCTATAAGCTTTCTGTGATTTTTTGCAAAGGAGTAGCTAATCACAATATGAATATGTACATAGTAAAATACCAAGATTTATGAAAATGTTTAATAAATAAATTATTTATAATAAGATTATTTGGTATTTCAAACAGTCGTCAGAGACGAAAAGCCACTCAACCTCTAAAAATCATTCGAACAAGCTAAATATTGCTGAGCATATCAATTGTGGTAGGTACCCAAAAAAATATGCAATAAAGCATGAAGGCTTTTCCATTAAGTTTTTATAATGGATGTATGTACATATAGTTCGTCCGCTATAACTTTTCCCATGCGTCACGATTCATTTTCAAACAAATTAAGTCAAAACAAAGTGAAACGTACGCCATGTGTGTAGTATATAGTGTAGCGTAATTACGGTTTAAAATAATACTCTCGGTTCGTCACAATAGTATACAGTATACAAAATGTATATACACATCGGCGTACGTTTCACTTTATGTTTTGACTTAATTTGTTTGAAAATGAATCGTGACGCATGAGAAAAGGTATAGCGGACGAACAATATACATATAAACTTAGTTCGAATACTTTGTAAGGGTTATGATGTTTTCTTTTTTGTATAAAGTTCAAACCATTACCCGTATGCGCGCCAATGATGAATATAAAATTCTTAATTGTATGTCAAAAATGCATAATAACTACCTCTTAAAAGCCTCCAAGTTTTACTACAATGTTAGCAGTAGTTTTGCCAAAATCGTAGAAAATTTGTAAAATTTTGTTTTCTTCTAAAAATTCAAATTTCCCGCCCAGAATTTAAAAAAAATTCCAGGCAGAACTTTTTGAAAGTTATAACTTTTATATTTAAAGTTTTTCGCTAGCTTTCGATGCAGCTGAGATAAAAAATAAAAACCTAAAAAGCCTAATTAGGCTATAATACGTGGGTCACGTGACCACCTGAATTTCATATCATCTTGAGGGTAAAAACATCACCACCAGAATTTCCAACTACATAAAAGCAAGATCATTTCCCTACAAGATCAACGCCAAAGTAAGTCACTCATCAATTTAAAAAATTTAATCGGATAACAACTGTTGGTCGTAATCTGAGAAGCCCTGTGATCCTGCTGCGAATTTTCTCTCCTGCCGGATCTTCATATCCGATGACCATGATCAGTAAGTTTTTTCTTTTGCTTCATCGCCATGATGATTGTACTAGGGATATCCATAGGCATCTTTAACGTCGGAATGGGACGTTTCATCGCCGCCGGTTCATCGCCGCCGTTTCGATGCCGCCGGTTCATCGCCGTCCGTTTCATCGCCGGCCGTTTCATCGCCAGTTAGTCAGTTGATTTTGTATTATGGGAGATGACACGACACGACGTTAAATTCAGTTCAAAACTTATGACAAATAAAAAGATAAAAAATATTAATATATTAATTTACTGTTCTATTTCTACTTTCCCTAAATTTGATAATAAATAATATTAAATTTGTGGTGTTAAATTATATTTTATAGTATAAACATTTAGAAGTCTATTAAAAGATTAAGTATGGCAATGGGAATGGTCATATCTCGCATTTCCTGGAATTCCTAATTAATACTAAAAATAAATAATAAATGTAACTGTCGAAAATTGGTAGAAAATTCGGAAATATATCAGTTAGCGATTAACTGACTGGCGATGAATCGGACGGCGATTAATCGGCCGGCGATGAACTGGCGGCATCGAAACGGCGGCGATGAACTGGCGGCGATGAAACGTCCTAGACCCCTTTAACGTAGTGTTTGTCCCTTGTCTTCCACATCCATACGCCTATGACCAAATTTTCAAATTATCCGCCTTCGTACTAGCCATCCTAATATAATATCTAGCCATCTAGCCCTATAATATCTAGCCATCCTAACTTAATTTTGCCCGAAGACCAATGCAGTTGTCCGGGATGTAGCACATGGAGCCAAGTGAGAGTCCTAGAGACAGTAACAGTAATGGTCACCATAAGGGCCAAACCAGACGGGCTACTCTGCAGCGCTACTCTGTGGATCCACAGAGTGGCTGAAACAAGTGATTTTCTGGCGACTACGCTGCGAAGTGGATCGTTTGGAAGGGTGCGGCGTTTAATGTAATGGGTGAGAAAAAACAGTAAGTTTAATCAAATGATTAAAAACTTGCCGGCTAATATATTTTTTAAAAAAGTGTGTTCGTCAAAATCAGTGTTTGTAATGTCCATAGTTTTAAATATTTTATAAAATTTCAATGCTTTTGAAAAAATACCAATAAACTCAATAAATGGAATTAAGAAAAACCAGACAAAAACAGCTATATCACAGAAAGAAGCACATAAAAAATAAACCAGTACATCTGGTATCCTACAGGCGTAAGATAGTTTGATACAACCTGACAACTGAGTTAAAGTGAAAACATGTTAGCTTGCAACCCCCTTTTAACTGATATCTTATCGTTTTGTTTTCAACAACAAACAATAAAACCTTTTTTAACCTAGGATGGGACCCCACTATTTAACATAAATAAACAAACAATATTGTCAGTACATATTCGTTTTATTCAGTTCAAATGCATCCAATGTATAATAAAATGTAAATATAAATAGAGAAAACATTGCTTATGGGATTTATTCTTTTCGATAGGGCTACCTTCTTTAAAATCAGAAACAAATAATTCAAAGATGACGTCCCACGCTTTTCATTTTAATGCCCTATAAATATGCCCTCGGATTCTTGTATCACATATATCCCGTCTGTTTTGCACTTCAATCAAAAACCGTTCCGAATCGAAATTCATTTTAGGTGGTCACCCTATAAATTCTCGTAAACATCTACGGCAGCTACAAAAGTGGTCCGTCTGAATGGCGTTTGCCACTAGTGGACGCCACTACTAGCAGTGAGGCTCGGCGACTGTGGCTGGCCACAGTCTCTCGTCTGCGACGTCCACTTCACGGGATACGGACGTTTCGCCCCCGCCGTTTCGCCCCCGACCGTTTCGCCCCCGCCGTTTCGTCCCCAGCCGTTTCGCCCCCGAACCGTTTCGCCCCCGGGATTTTACCTAACATTTTTAACTAGTTGCATTGAGTTATAAGTACAATGTTAGTAATACATTTACCTATTGATCATTTTTTGTTCTTAGCTTAGGTTAGGTTAGGTTAGGTCTGTAAATTATAAGTAAGGCAAAATTAGTTTTCTGAGAACAAAATCCTTTGTGTAAGAAAATATGTAAAATTATTTCTGAGAAAAATTATGTATTAATCCTGTCTATCTACTATAAATATGTGTAACAAAGCACTTCTAAGAAAAACAAACAAAAATGAGCAATAGGTAAATGTATTATTAACATTGTATTTATAACTCAAACTAGTTAAAAATATTAGGTAAAATCCCGGGGGCGAAACGGTTCGGGGGCGAAACGGTTCGGGGGCGAAACGGTTCGGGGGCGAAACGGCTGGGGACGAAACGGCGGGGGCGAAACGGTCGGGGGCGAAACGGCGGGGGCGAAACGCCCGTAAACCCCACTTCACATAAAGGATCGTTTAAATACAGCGATAAATTAAACAACTTATCAAGGTCAATCGAGTTGTTGCAACTTATCATTGTGTGTAAACGGTGCATCGCACGACTTATCAAAGTTGGAGTTGGGTTGAGGTTGGTATCGGATTGCATCAACTTATCACAAGGATCGAGTTGTTTTAATTTATCGTCGTGTCTAAACGGTACAGCGATTTATCATTGGACTTGGGTTGCATCAATTTAGGAGAATCTTACCGAATTAGAATTTATTTACATATCCAATTAAATAATGTACAGGGTGATTGATTAGTGGGGTAAAGCTACGTACATCCGTTATAGTAATAGATAGCAATAAAAGTTAATAACAAAAATTGTAGCCAACTTTGAGATTCACATTTATAAAATTAATTAGAATGTTACATAGGGTGTTCGATAACATAGTGGCAGACCAAACTTAATTTTTTTTATTGGAACACCCTGTATTTTATTTTATATTCAAAATCTTCTTAACTTCGCCATTACAAATGTATAAAGCAGCGGTTCTCAACCTTTTTGAGTAATGTACCACCTACAGTTATTTTTATTATTTTTGGTACCACCTATATTTTTAAATTGTATTGTCAATACTTACCAAGTACTACTATTTTAATTTTTTCTGTGTTTTGTGTACCACCGCCAATAATATGTACCACCAGTGGTACATGTACCACAGATTAAGAACCTCTGGTATAAAGGATTGTTATGTTATACAGGGTATTTTACAAAGTTATAACCAATTTTATATGAAAATTGTAACAAGTTAACTCATTGTATAAATAAAAATAAGCACAAAAGCAATGGATTATTGATGCCATTTTTTTATTTATTATCAAAATTTTCATAAATTATTCTTCTTCTTCTTCTTTTTGTATAGACATGACTGTCTGTTTTTTCAATGTGCCTCTAGTAAGTTGTCGTTCCATCGTTTTCGTGGTCTTACCACTGATCGTCTGCCTATTGGGAAACCGTCTCTCGCTGTCCTGACTACTCTGTTGTCATTCGGCTTATGTGGTCATTCCATTCTATTGTTCTGTTTCTTACCCTGTCTTCTGTCGTACATCTGCACTTTTAGCTCTGTCCCATAGAGTCTCACCATCGATTTTTCGAAGGGTTTTCATCTCCGCTGTTTCGAGCAATCTTTTTGTCCTCTCTGTGTCGGGTCGTGTTTCTGCCGCGTATGTCATTATTGTTCTGATGACTGTTTTCAAATCTTTCATTATGCGTTTAAATTTCTCAAAAATACTATTAGTTTTCTCAGGATTCCAAAGTTCTACGTTCTACAGTGTGGCAAAACCAAATGGAATAGATTCATTATTTCGTAAACCGACGACTAAAAAATCCGGAAACAGGTCGATTTTTATATTTAAATTATGATTTTTTGGCATTTACATACTAGTGACGTCATCCATCTCGAAGCTGAAATAAAAAATATACATGCGGACCAATGTAAAAAAGGTCATTTCATTGTTGTCTTCTTAACGGCGTGAGAAATACAAAATAAGATTTACTATTTTATTTGGACATAAGCCACAATTCGAGTTTGAAATCAAGTTTATTTGACGTTTCAACTTTCACTTCGGAAATCGTTATCAATATAAAAAAAACATTCATAAATTAAAAATTTAACTTTGTTTCTGGTGAAGCAACGAAGTTGGAACAAGCAGAATATTATAATTGTCACCGGAAAGCGAAAAAGGTAACGGACAACTTGAAAGAACTTATATATTTCTAACTTCGTTTCTGGTGAAGCAACGCAGTTGGAACAAGCATATATATTATAATTGTGTCACCGGAAAGCGAATATGGTAACGCACAACTTGGAAGAACCTATAGTTTTCTAACTTCGTTTCTGGTGAAGCAACGCAGTTGGAACAAGCAGATAATATTAAAACTGTGTCAGCGGAAAGCGAAAAAGGTAGTCCCTGAAAACTATAGGTTCTTCCAAGTGTGAGTTACCTTTTTCGCTTACCGGTGACACAATTATAATATATCTGCTTGTTCCAACTGCGTTGCTTCACCAGAAGCGAAGTTAGAAAACTATAGGGTCTTCAAGTTGTGAGTTACCTTTTTCACTTTCCGGTGACACAATTATAATATATCTGGTTGTTCCAACCCTGTTGCTTCACCAGAAGCGAAGTTAGAAAACTATAGATTCTTCCAAGTTGTGCGTTACCTTTTTCGCTTTCTGGTGACACAATTATAATATATCTGCTTATTCCAACTCCGTTGCTTCACCAGAAGCGAAGTTAGAAAACTATAGGCTCTTCCAAGTTGTGAGTTACCTTTTTCACTTTCCGGTGACACAATTATAATATATCTGGTTGTTCCAACCCTGTTGCTTCACCAGAAGCGAAGTTAGAAAACTATAGGTTCTTCCAAGTTGTGCGTTACCTTTTTCGCTTTCTGATGACACAATTATAATACATCTGCTTGTTCCAACTCCATTGCTTCACCAGAAACGAAGTTAGAAAACTATAGGTTCATCCAAGTTGTGCGTTAGGTTTTTGGCTTCCCGGTGACACAATTATAATATATCTGCTTGTTCCAACTCCGTTTCTTCACCAGAAGCGAAGTTAGAAAACTATAGGTTTTTCCAAGTTGTGAGGTACCTTTTTCGCTTTCCGGTGACACAATTATAATATATCTGTTTGTTCCAACTGTGTTGCTTCACCAGAAACGAAGCTAGAAATCTATAGGTTCTTTCAAGTTGTGCGTTACCTTTTTCGCTTTCCGGTGACAATTATAATATTATATCTGCTTTTTCCAACTGTGTTGCTTCACCAGAAATAAAGTTTAATTTTTAAGTTATGAATGTTTTTTTTTGATATTTTCAACCCAGGCGCGCCAAAACCAACAAACCACTCGGAAAGCCGTCCAAATACGTATTGCGAACCATCAAAGCTTTTGTTGAAAAACCGACAGAAGTTAGATTGTGGTGCACCGTGTGCGTGCCGTTTGCGCCGTGTGCGTGCCGTTTGTGCGCCACTTGAAAACACGTACTAATCTGACGAACATGCTGCGCGCGAGCGGCTCGCACACCGAGCAGAGCGCATATGTATACCTGCCTTTACGATGAATTCTCTAACATTTTCTGCGAGTTAGGAAGTACCACGTTTTCAATGAGGAGTTTTCTAAAAAAAAAAAAAAAGAAAATAACTATCTATGCCTGCCGAGTGGGAAAGAACTAAACTCTCGTCTCGCGTAACTACCAGCTTCCACTCTGGTTTAGCACTTCTTTGCTCGTACTCTTTCTTCGCTCCATTCTGTGCACTTCTTTGCTCTTTGCTCGTGCTCTTTGCTCGCACTCTTTCTTCGCTCCACTCTGAACGTACGCATAGGGAATGTTGTATACAAATTAAAGTATGGTAATGGTACTTTTTAATAGTGATATAAAATACAGGGTATCCCATTTAAATTTTACTGAAAAAATAATGTACTTGAGTTTTAACTCACCCTTTATTAGATATAAAGTAAATTAGCAATATCAATCATTTTTAAAAATTTTGACAATAAAAAAATATAGCATCAATAAACCATTGCCGTTGTGCTTATTTTTATTTATACAGTGAGTTGAACTTGTTACGATTTTCATATAAAATTGGTTATAACTTTGTAAATACCCTGTATAACATACCCAACCTTTATATTTTGAAAGTAACAGGATCTATTTGTTTAGGATGAAAACTAGTTATGATTCATTGAAGGGTCTAAAAGGGTCTAATGTACACAATGGTCCCCTCTTCAACTTGTTGTGGTCAACTTATCGCAGCGTCTAAACAGCGTTTCAATCTCAACAAATCACAGCAACTTGTCATCACAACTAGTTGCTGTGACTTATCCCTGTGTTTAAACGCCCCTTAAGAACCCACGGTAAATCATCGGAAACTGCTTTGTGGATCCACAGAGCAGCGATGCAGAGTGGCCCGTCTGGTTTGGGCCTTAAACTTTTTTGTGGTTCAGCTCCCAATGCAAAATGCAAGTTGGATTTATGCACTTTCGTTTTGACCGTCATCGCAAGTGCAAGAAGAATAGTGTTAACTACGATATAAAACAAAAAACCTGAATAAGACACAAACAGTTAAGACCAAGCTATATTAAATAAGGAATGCTTAAAAACAAGCACGATTATTTGAAGGCGGTGCTTCATCTAAAATGACGTACGATAGCGTTTGGGCTACGCCACTGGCTTGTACTGCATTTTTCGTTGTCCTTGGCACAGCCCCATTAAAGTTTTTTGTGGTTCAGCTCCCAATGCAATATGCAAGTTGGATATACTTTCGTTTCGAATGATTAATGTTAGAAATTATTCGCATGTAGGATATGGAATTTATTAATTTTTAGCGATAAACTTGAGTGCGTCTGAGATATAGCAGGGAAGTAATTTATAGAAGGCTGCGCACTCGATGGGCAGGATTTTATTTGCGAATATTTATGGTGGAACTGTTTTATATTTGATTTACGCTGAGTGCACTTGTTGAACGAAGCATCACAAAGACGGAGCGTCACCCCGACAGTTACAGGAAATAGAATTCCTATAAAAGTCAGGTTAATCGAATTCAATTGGAAGTTGAAAGTGGAAGTTTCGAAGATGTGTGGTAGTGGCGAGAAAATACACACATCAAAAATGTCTAAGGAACACAACTAGTATTCCACTTTTCTCAATAAAAACTTTTTGTTAATGCATACTATTCGATTTAAAAACTTGTTCTATACAAGTCAAGGTATGCCATGAAAATTATTCCTGTCAATTGCTTCAAATTGTAAAGAAAAAGTGCTTCAAATTGTAAAGAAAAAGTGCTTCAAATTTTAAAGATAGTCTGTATTTATTTTACAATTTTATCAAAACAAGATTATTAAGGGGGGTATGGTTTGAAATTTTTAATATTTTTTATTATTTTGTATGAAAGTGCATAACCTCAAGAATATTCTCGAAAATTTCTGATTGATCGGATTAAAATTACCAGAGATACAGCATGTTGAGTACGTATATGAATATCCCTAAATTCGAATCGATTTGTCGCGGTTTCGCGCCAGTACTCTTGAGCGTAGTGAGATACGTTCAGCAACTGTTCCACTTCTCTTTTGTAGATTAGGTACTCCGCGATTCAAAAACATATTCCGGTTCACTTTACGATTTAACATTTGACAGACAAATAAGAAGAAGACGAAAAACATATTCCGGTTTACATCACTTTGCGATTTAACATTTGACAGAAAAATAGAAGACGAAGTGGTCAAAACTTTAAACGCGGTTTTTCAAAATTTCTTTTTCAAAAGCGGTGGGCATTGTAGCTCAAAAACTACTCAACCGATCCACCTGAAATTTTGCACAGATTTTCTTTAGAAATTTCGTGAGGTAACGCTGTCAGATATATTACTTGTTTTTATGCCTATCATTTGGTTAGCAATAATAAATATTATTTTTATTACAAAGAATTTAGTTTCTTTTACTTCCGAGTGGTACCAATAACTCAAAAATAGTTAGAAATAAAGAAACTTATAAGCTAATAAAATCCTTTTGAAATTTTTGTTCCACATAATCCAAAGACGAGTTATAGACTGATATCCACCGCAAATCCATTTTTTTTGAGGTGTCTATAAAAATTTGCCACCGTGTGCTTATTTTTCAATATTTTTCCTTGGAATTTTTTTGAATATTTTTTGAATTACACTTAATATGCTTATTTAATTTAAAAATAAAATAATTGTACCGTAGTTTATTAAACGCTTTTATTTAGTTCAATAGTTTGCATCAAATCTTTACCCGTTAATTTGACTGCCTTTTCTTCAATGCAAATGAATGAAAATTTGCAGACATATATATTCGCGGGAACAATACACGAATAGTCAATAAAAAATGTTTTTTTAAGTTTATTAATTGTTTAAATAAAAAAAAACGATTTTAATGGAAAATGCTTAAATTCTCTTGTTTTTACAATGTAGAAACTTGAAAGTTTTACCTTTTGTAGCTAATGATATGAACTATACATAATTTCCACTTTTTACGTTTATTGTTTACGTTATGCTTCATAGATAAACAATGAAGTTTCAAATTTTGAACGCTCATATTTGTTTATATAAAAATCGGCGCTTATGGTAGGGGAGCCGAAGCGGGGATTTTTGCAGTTACTTGAGCGCGTTAGATTATCATATGGGGAGAAACCTGGTACCCTGCAGATGTACCTCTGCCATATATTGGCTCTTAACACAGGGAAGTTCGTTATGAGGGGCCCGAAAAAAAATCTATCCTAAAAAATACTCGAAATTGTCAGATTAAGATAAGGTAAGTTAAATACGTGCAAAAGAGTGTATATTTCAAAAATCTGACGATTTGAGCGGGGCGTACGGAAATGCGCGAGTCAAAAAGTTTCACAAAAAAAAGAGAATATTTCGCGAAATGAACGTCAGATCGAAAAACTAATAAATACGTCTTCAATATTTTTCAAAAATCGATTGAATGGTACCAAACATGGGGGTAAATTTAAAATTTTAAATTCAAACCAGCGATATTTCGCAAAATAAACATCAGATCGAAAAACTGCAAAATACAATTTCATTATGTTTTTGAAAAATCTATCGAATGGTATCAAACATGACCTCCCACGGAGGTGGGGTTGGAGGTTACTTTAAAATCTTAAATGGAAGCCCCAAATTTTTATTGCAGATTTGGATTCTTTACGTAAAAATAGGCAACTTTTATTCGTGACATTTTTTCAAGCTATGAATAGATGGCGCTATAATCGGAAAAAACGATTGTTGGAAATGGAAAATTCAATTAAAAAGTGGAAAGTTCCCACTAAAATGGAAAATTTTATTTAACTTTTTTGGTTTTAGGACCTAATAATCACAACCCAATAGGTCCCCATAACGCTCGAGTGCTCCCCTACTATACTTTGCTCCCCTATTATTCGTGTCAAATTTCAATATGATACGAAACAAAACGATAGCTTTGTGTGAAAACCTCGTATCTCATTTCTCAAAAAATTTTACAGGAGAGACTTTAAACTTAATTTCTGCATACTATAACTTAAAACAAAAAAACTATGTTTACATATTTTTGATTCTGAGTATGTTTAGATCATTACACATACATTTTTCATATATATTTTGGGTTAGAGTAGGTATGCAGAAATTCAGTTTAAAGTCACTCATATAAAATTTTCTGTACAATGAGATACGAGGTTTTCACACTAAGCGATCGTTCAACCAAACCTCGAATTAAAAAATTTCCTGTTTTTATCGTAGTCTTAGAAAAACCACCGGTAGAGACGTTTTGTGCTACAATTAACATTAACGCATTCATTTTGGCGTATTAATTAAACGCTTTTCTTTAGTTCAATCGTTTGGGTCAAATCTTTGGACGTCAATTTGACTACTTTTTGCTCAATGCAAATGACTAAAAATTTGCAGACATATGCATTCGCGGAAACATTACACGAATAATCAATAAAAAAATTGTTTATGTTTATTAATTGTCTAAATAAATAAACGATTTTAACGGAAAATGATTAAAATCTCTTGTTTTTTAAAATAAAGAAACTTAAAACTTTTACAGATTGTAGCTAGTTATATGAACTATACATAATTTCACTTTTTACGTTAATTGTTTACGTTATGCAATAAAGTTTCAAATTTTTTGCCGATTCCGACTAATTTTCATGTTTGTACCTACATCATATGTTTTATACATATTTTAATAAACATGACGATATATTTTAATGTTTGAAAAGAGTAAGACTAAAAAGTAAAAAATAAAAAAATATGAAAAAAAAATTTAAGAAACGCTTTTCTTTAGTTACGAGTGCCTAAAATTAAAAATATTATAAAAAATCAACTAAAAAGCAAAAAATAAACAAAATTGAAAAAATCTAACACATTCGTTAAGAAAAGCGTGGGGCAAAAACCGTTTATTCGATGAAGACGCGCCAGGCTTTTCTTTAACGAATGTGTTAGATTTTTTCAATTTTGTTTATTTTTTGCTTTTTAGTTGATTTTTTATAATATTTTTAATTTTAGACACTCGCAACTAAAGAAAAGCGTTTCTTAAAAATTTTTTTTTCATATTTTTTTTTAATAATCACAAAAATGTGCTTAAAATGTTGATTTCAAACCAATATTGAAAATTGTTATTATGAAAAGTTGTTTGGAATTAAAAACTATTAAGCCTGGATCCCGCGTACCAAAAAAGTTGATTAATAGCTTTTTTAATAGCTTAATGGTGTCTAGTCATACAAACTTTGATGAATGGGAACCCTGAAACATGGGAAAATTTAATTATGGAACGTGTCATCCTGACAAGTTTATGATTGTGAAAACTAGCAGGCTATCTTTAAGTTTATGCAATATATAATAAAAGAATAAAAAACCGCTAAACGCCGTAAAAATGATATACAATATTCCAGCTACAAAAGATCTGATATGAAAATTACGTAGCGCAAAAATGTATTTTCATTTTGATGCAAAACAAAATTCTAGTTTTATTTTAAAAGATTGTTCCATAATATTTGCTAAAGAAATAAACGCGCCACAAAAGAGTAAATTTGATACAGTTTGAATTTTGAAACTCTTTTGTGGCGCGGTTACTTCGAATTTAGCAAATATTATGGAAAAATCTTTTAAAATAAAACTAGAATTTTGTTTTGCATCAAAATGAAAATATATTTTCGCGCCACGTAATTTTCATATCAGATGTTTTGTAGCTGGAATATTGTATGCGCCACTCATTTTTACGGCGTTTAGCGGTTTTTTATTCTTGTATCAGAAGTTTTTCAAGTTATATACAAGTTAAATGTATGAAGTTGCATGCAATTTTTCCCGATTACACATTAAGCTTTGTAAATGGTCACCTTTGTCGCATTATCTCCCAAATGATCTAGTGTCCATCGAATGTACACTAGATTTTTTTCTAGTCGAAATAGATTGAATTAAAATATTGGGATGGCCGGTAAATGAACTCGGATTGCCCGTTGCAGATCAAATTTAGCGTCGTAACCACTACCACTACATAAACCATTTCGGGAATAATCGTTAATTGGATTATACTTTTGTAGCTTAATAACTTCTAAACGGCTTAACTGATTTTGATCACTAAACATGAGTTTGAAACGTATTGACAAGTAGTATCTGATGCATCTGAGGTCAAGTATGAAAACTAAAGCTGTTACAGAAATTATTGAGCTTGAAAAACCGTTTTTCCCCATAGGAAATAGATTTGATCATACTTATGAAGGGTATAACTTAAAATTTCTAATTTTCCCGGATATGAGGTAAACAACGTTAGATTCGCCTAGAGTCCTTCTACAAATGCTCAGTTGTTGGCGCAATTCGTAGGTTGAAATTTTGAGTAATTGTCGAAAAACCAAAATTTTCAAAGTTTAGTTTTTCAATTTTTCGGCTATACTGAGCCGTGTGTATGTCTGAGCTTGATCGCTTAGGCACCATTTGTAAGCTTAACTCAACCCTATTGATGTGGTGTATTTGCGATTTTCCTGTCTCTCCTTGAACCTAAGATATATACGCCCAAAAAATTTGCCATTTTGTATCTACCTAGCCCTATAGCTGGCTTACGGGTAGTCAGAAGTCAAAAATTACACCGGTTCTGAATCGACCCTCACACCCTCTTGAAACACAGAAAAAAAATTCAGATCGGTGTAACTTTTCCACATACATAAATACATACATACATACATATCCACAAACATTTTCCCCTTTTTAAATAAAAATTGAGTTCTAATTCTGAGCTCGGTAACTTTTGAACGGTATAACCGATTTTCAAAATTAAACATGCGTTGGAAAGGTAATGTGCTAATCTGATGTGCTAATGTGATAATCTGTGCTATCAGAAGCCGCAAAGGTCGAACTTAAGTTTTTGAAATTTTTGGGAGTTTTGGGGACGAGAACGAAAAACAGACCCTAAATGGGAAGGGCCGTAAAATCCACAGCCTTGGACGAAAATGGAGAAGTAATATATGGATGGAGGAGTCTTTTCCTAAACTTTAAGATGGGATTTGGCTCAATTTTCAATTCAGTCAGGTTTAGAAAATCGAAAATTTCGTGTATAAATAGGGTGAGGCAGATAAAGGTCCTAGAAATATCTCGAGAACTAAAGGCAACTGAATTATGAAAATTGGAACAATGGGGTTTTGAAAACTGATCTATTTAATGAAAATATTTTCATCAACTTGGTACTTCCGGTTATACCGGAAGTTGCTTATAACTTCGTTTTTTTTAATGGGACACCCTGTATATTTTTACATTTTTGGATTCTCCTCGATTTCTTCTTTCTTAAAATATAAGGTTTTGTAATATTATATAGGGTAGGTTAAAAGATAATTACGTTTTCTTATTAATTTCGGAGCAATATTCACACCCTGTAGGATTGTAGTAGTTTGACATAATAAACTGTATTTACGTTCAAATGATTTTTAATATAGCCTACTATTGTTAACAATTATTAGTATAGCTAAATTTTCAATTTTAGTATACAGGGTGGGTCGAAACTCGGAATGAGTATTTTCTGAGTTTTCTTAAATGGAACAGCCTATATCTTAGTATTGTAATGAAATGATAGTTCACGGTACTTTTTTATTTCTTAGGCATTCCCTATACCTAACTGCTTTAGTTTGTGCTTAATTGTTAATCGCACCAACAATTTTAAGTTCGATGGTATTTTGATAGCTCAACCATTATTGGCAATTTTAAGTATCAGTCTAGATTAATATGTATTTATTTCCAAAAAATTATTTGTGATTGAATATTTTCACGGCCAACCTAATAGAATTTCACATATTTTATGTTGCAATTAATGTTTGGCTTGAATCACCAATAACTCACAAATTAAAGCAGTTAGGTACAGGGAATGCTTAAGAAATTCAAAAGTACCATAAAATAACATTTCACCACAATATTAAAATACAGGGTGTTCTATTTAAGAAAACTAAGAAAATACTCATTCCGAATTTCGACCAACCCTGTATACTAAAATGAAAAATTTAACTATACCAGTAATTCCTAACAATAGTAGACTATATTAAAAATAATTTGAACATAAATAGAGTTTATTATGTCAAACTACTACAATCCTACAGGGTGTGAATGTTGCTACGAAATTAACAAGAAAACGTAAATATCTTTTAACCTACCCTGTATAATATTACAAAACCTTATATTTAAAGAAAGAAGAAATCGAGGAAAATCCAAAAATGTAAAAATATATATGGTGTCCCATTTAAAAAAACGAAGTTACAATCAACTTCCGGTATAACCGAAAGTAGCAGAGAGACCAAAATATTTTTATTAAATAGTTCACACCTCAAAACCCCTGTATTCCAATTTTCATGATTTTCTTACCTTTAGTTCTCGAGATATTTCTAATAGGCCCTTTATCTGCCTCACCCATAGTGTCGCATGTAGGGGTGTTATGCGCTACTGGCGAGAACTGCCGTTCTCTGGTAATTTTCAAAGTTAGATGTGCGTTGGAAAGGTAATGATCAGTACTATCAGAAGCCGCAAAGGTCGAACTTATATTTTTTAAATTTTTGGTAGTTTTGAGAACAAGAAAGAAAAACAGACCCTAAATAGGAATATACGTAAAATCCACACCCTATGACCAAAATGAAATGTTCACATATGGATGGGCAAGTCTTTTCCTAAACTTATTTCGTTAAAATTTCGTGTATACAGTGTGTCCATAAAGTAAAGCATAAATTCATTATTTCGTAAACCGGTGATATTAAGGAAAGATCCCGAAACATGTCGATTTTTATTTTTAAATTCCGATTTATTGGCATATATATCATACTAGTCACGTCATCCTTCTGGGCATGATGACGTTATCGATGATTTTTTTAAATAAGAATAGGGGTCATGTGATAGCTCATTTGAAAGGTTATTCAATTCTCTATTCACTAATATAAACATTAACATATTTATTTATACAAGGTGTTCGAAAAAATATTTTTTAATTAAAATAATTGAGACAAAAAGAAGAATGTATGTAATTTATTTAATTCAAAATACGTTTAACTGTTGTCAGAAAATAGGGAAAAATGTTTATTTGACAAATAAATATTGTTTTTCGCTTAAATTCAATGTTAAAGCTGCCACCCAAATGTCTCTTGGCAGTTTGAACATTTCGTTTAAACGAAAATCAATGTTTATTTGTCAAAATATTTTTTTTCTGTTTACTGACAGTATTAACATGTATTTTGAATTAAATACATTACATATATTCTTTTTTTGTCTCACTTATTTTAATTTAAAAAATGTTTTTTGAACACCCTGTATAAATAATCATGTTAATGTTTATATTATTGGATAGAGAATTGAATACCCTTTCAAATTAGCTATCACATGACCCCTATTCCCATTTAAAAAAATCATCGACCACTTCATCACGTCCAGATGGATGACGTCACTAGTATGATATATATGCCAAAAAAGCGTAATTTAAAAATAAAAATCGACCTGTTTCGGGATTTTTCCTCAAAGTCGCCGGTTTACGAAATATCGAATTTATGCGTTACTTTATGGACGCACTGTATATAGTGTCGCATGTAGAGGGGTTGTGCGTCACTAGCGAGAATTGCTGTTTTCTGGGGTCGCCTTGGTCGCATTCTCTCCGAAATGATCTAGTACTTACGACACCAGTGATAAGACAATCCGAGTTCATATCCCAGCCATCCTAATAATTATGTAATTATGGCCGGCAAATGAAATCGGATTGCCCAATCAAACTTAGCATCGTAACCACTATAAGTACATAAACCATGATTGATTAATAACATTGATTTTTTCGATATAAACTAAGTTTCGATAACCAATAAATCGAAAACTCTTAATTTTATCAAAAAAATATAAAACATTTTTTGCTTACGATTAATGTTTTTACCAACATTTGCGGTAAAAATATAATAAAAAATTTCCACCCTCGAGATGGGGTGGCAACCACCCCATGGTAAAAGCGTCTTTCGGCATCATATAGATTTTGATCCTTGGACTACTTATTGTCAAATTTTCAAGCAAATCGATCCATTCTGTAAAAATTGCGAAGTGAAAAGTTTCAGTTCCTGGACTAATTATACTTTTGGAGCTCTATAACTTCTGAACGGCTGAACTGATGTTGATCACTAAACATGAGTTTAAAACGTATTGACAAGTAGTATCTGATGCATCCAAGATCAAGTATGATAACTGAACGTATTACAGGAATTATTGAGCTTGAAAAACGGATTTTCCCATAAGAAATAGATTTGATCATACTTATGAAGCCTATAACTAACAAATTCGAATTTTCCCAAATATGAGATATACACCGTTAGACGCATCCTGAGTCCTCCTACAAACGCTCAGTTATTGGCGCAATTCGTAGGTTGAAATTTTGAGTAATTGTCGAAAAACCAAAATTTTTAAAGTTTAATTTTTCAGTTTTTCGGCTATGGTGAGCAGTGTGTATGTCTCAGGTTGATCGCTTAAGCACCATTTGAAAGCTTAACTCAACCCTATTGATTTGGTGTATTTGCGGTTTTCCTGTCTCTCCTTGAACCTAAGATATGTACGCCCAAAAAATATGCAATTTTGTATCTACCTAGTCCTCTAGCTGGCTTACGGGTAGTCAGAAATCAAAAATTAGACCGGTTCTGAATCGGTCCTCAAACCCTCTTGAAACACAGAAAAAAATTCAGATCGGTGTAACTTTTCCACACACATACATACATTACATACATACAAACATTTTCCCTTTTTTAAATAAAAATTGAGTCATACTTCTGAGCTCGATAACTTTTGAATGGTATAACCGATTTTCAAAATTAAACATGACGTTGGAAAGGTAATGATCTGTGCTATCAGAAGCCGCAAAGGTCGGGCTTAAGTTTTTGAAATTTTTGGGAGTTTTGGGGACGAGAACGAAAAATAGACTCTAAATGGGAAGGGCCGTAAAATCCACACCCTTTGACCAAAATGGAGATGTAACATATGGATGGACGAGTCTTTTCCTATACTTTAAGATGGGATTTGGCCCAATTTTCAATTCAGTCAGGTTTAGAAAATCGAAAATTTCGTGTATATACAGGGTGTCCAGAAACTCTACCGACAAACGAAGACAGGAGATTCTTCAGGTAATTTTAAGATAATTTAACCCAATTCACTTAGTCCGAAAATGCTTCCTAAGGGAGCTAGACCTCTTTGAAGATGGCGTCTTGTAATTAGTTTTTCTTAAATACCTCCAGAACGCTTCCATTTAGAAAAACAAAAATTCGTACGCGTATTTATCTTCAAGATATAAATCTAATTTATCCATTGCAAATTTCTAGTACCGATCATAGGCGTCCGTTTTGGGTAGGGCAACGGTTATTTTTTCGGATAACTTTTTTATCTTTAACTTTTATGGATTTCTGACACTGGATTATTAAATTGTGAAGTATTGTAGTACTAAAATGTACTCTTGTTTTAAATCGGTAGGACACACCGTTTTCTAGAAAAATCGATTTGAAAATTTTTCGCTTTTTGAATTAAAAAAAAATTTCAAAAAAAAACTGTTTAGAAAGACGAAAACTGGTACATTTATTTATATTCCAGTGATAAATCGATTTCATTAATTTCGAATTTCTAGTACTGATCATAGGCGTCCGTTTTGGGTAGGTCAACAGTTATTTTATGGCATAACATTTTTGTCTTGAATTTTTGAGCATTTTTGACATTAGATTATTATATTATGAGGTATTCGAGTACTAAAAGTTACTCTTACTTTATGTTGGTAAAATACTTCGTTTTTTGTTGAAAAGTTCTTTCATTTTTTTTTTTCAAATTCCAAAAACGAAAAACGTTCAAATCGATTTTTCTAGAAAACGGTGTGTCTTACCGACTTAAAGCAAGAGTACCTTTTAGTACTAGAATACCTCACAATTTAATAATCTGGTGTCAAAAATGCATAAAAGTTAAGGACAAAAAAGTTATGCGATAAAATACCCGTTGCTCTACCCAAAACGGACGCCTATGACCGGTACTTGAAATTTACAATGGATGGAATCGATTCATCTCGGAAAAGTAAATATACATACCAATTTTCGTTTTTCTAAATAGAAGCGTTCTGGAGGTATTTAAGAAAAACTAATTTCATGACGCCATCTTCAAAGAGCTCTAGCTCCCTTAGGAAGCATTTTCGGACTAGATGAATTGGGTTAAAATGTCTTAAAATTATATGAGCAATCTCCTGTCTTCGTTTGTCGGTAGAGTTTCTGGACACCCTGTATAGTGTCGCTTGTAGGGGTGTTGTGCGCCACTGGTGAGAACTGCCGTTCTCTGTGGATATGAAAAAATGTTTGTCCGACAAACATGTTGGGCAAGTCCGACACGTAGGACATGTCAAATGACAAAAATTATATTGGTGGTAAATAACAGTCTGATTTTTGCATGAGAGTTTAATGAAACGGTGACAAATCAATTGGAAGTTTTGTCCGACAAAATACATGGGACGTTTTCGTAGTTTGACGTTCTAAAACTTCCCCTGTTCCAAAGTTTGTGCGACTAGACACCGTTAAGCTATTAACAAATTTTCAGCTTGCTATTAATAAACTTTTTTTTGGTACGCGGAATCCAGGCGTATACGTTTCAATATGTAATTAAATACTTGTAATTGTAAATATTGAGAACTATTAAGGTACTTTACTCTTAAGAGAAATTCATATTTTTTGGCATATCTCGTATAAAATTAATAAAATTTGATATCTGATGGTTGAGTTATAGATTTCAGACTATACAGAGCTTTTTATGAAGAACAACTTTTTTCTTAAAATTAATAATCAAAAAATTATATATGAAATAAATAAAAATGATGTTGGTTATCCATAACTTAAGAAAAATTTGCAATTTTTTAAATTAGAAACGTGTAATTGCATATATATTATTTAATCATAATTCTTAATTCCACACAACTTTTCATATAAGAGTTTTCAATACTGAGAAAAATAAAGATACTTTACTCTTGAGTAAAATTGATATTTTTTGACATACCTCGTATAAAATTAATAAAATTTAATAACTGATGGTTGAATCTAAGGTCTTAGACCATACAGAACTTTTTATGACGAATAACTTTTTTTCGTAAAATTAATAATAAAAACGTTTTCCATGTGTTTCCAACTTAAGTAGACACGCGTATATGAGAAAAAAAACTTGTGTTCCTAAACTTATTTGATGTGTTTATGTGATGTTCAATAGCTATTTGTATAACAAGGGAGGAAAAGGCACATTACTCCCATGTTATACATATGATTTTTCCACCTTCCTCAAATAACAAGTCATTTTTTCATTTTTACTTAATTTATTTATGTAACTAACCAACAAAATTTATTAAAACTAAAACTAACAAGTAGGTACAATATAACTGTCAACTGTCAAATATAAGTCAAAATATTAATGTAAACATTGTTAAATCAAAATAACAATTTACTGTTTTTTACCATTCTGCAAAATATAGGGTGTTTTATAAATAAACGTTAAAATGTATAGATACTTACGTAATAGAAAATAGATATTGTACAGGGTGTCAATAAGTTATATTTCATGAATGAAATACCATGACGTCACTTTTACTTTTCCTCCCTAGGGAGGAAAAGTACCACTTTGCTCCCCACAATCAGGTCCGGAAAAGTACCACTTTGCTCCACACAATCAGGTCCGGAAAAGTATACTTTCGGTAGAGGTAGGTGGAAAACTTGTTTACGTGATGCGTTTACACGCAAACTAGGTGCTCAAAATATTGAGGAAGCTCCACTAACAAATAACACTGAAGTTTTAAGAAAAAGTATTTTAAAATTATGTCTTATAATTCATTTGCATACCGTCCATATACATAAAAATGACAAGTGTATAAATCAAGTTGATTACACTGTAATAAAAGAGATGGATATAGAAATTCATTCAGTAAAAGCGTATGTAAAAGCTAATTAGAATTATTTTATTGCTATATAGACATAAAATATTTACATTTAAAATTATCTTATTGCTAGAAAAACATAAAAGTAGGAAATAAAGGAGAAAGGGCAAAAGAAATTATACATAAAGGACTAAAATCTTCCAAAAATCACATTAGTAGAAAATGCTATTACTAACCTGTATACAAGCAAAAGTAATTTACTATTATAGGAATGGGCCACAATTTTACTTTCGCCTTAAAATTAAAATTTCGGGACAATGCTTTTTAAATGCATTAATTTTTTTTTCGAATCCTGAGAAAGTTAATATGTATGTATGTATTTTAGAAAAATTTAAACGCAGAATGAAAGATTACATGATTACCGAGGGCTGAAAGTCCCTGAGAATAACCAAAAAGTTTCTTTTGAATAAGATATTTGAAATTAAAAATCACACTAAATTTTCTCTTTTTTTCACCCCTGTGACTTATTAAAATAAACATTATAGGAGTTTTCAGGGACTTCAGCCCTCGGTAATAATGCAATCTTTCATTATGCGTTTAAATTTTTCAAAAATACTTATTAGTTTTATCAGGATTTGAAAAAAAAATGAATTCATTTAAAACACATTGGCGCGAAACTTGTCGTTATAAATGTAGAAAACATTAAAAAATAGAAACAAATTTAAAAAAACTGAATATGTATTGGCATACGCATTCGCGAATGTAGGTAGCAGATATTCGCATTTTCATTCGTATTCGCGAATGTTAAAAAAATTACATTCGTTACATCACTAATTTATAATATGTACTCAGGTATTTTCTGTACTACCGAAACCTTTTTATAATCATGGAAATAGCAAAACATGAATAGTATATTCTTAAAAAATAATGCTTCTCGAGTGCCAATAAGAAAATCCCAAGTGAGTGAGTTTGAACAAGATTAATTTCACATTTCCTTCTGATTATTATTCTAAATTATACACAAGATCTAAATCTCATCCCCCCATTTCCTTTGTTTAGCCACCACTGACGCGGTCGACAATCAGCATGCTCCACATACCAAACAAGATATAACTGTAGAAAGTACCTACTCACTCATAACAATAAGGTAATTAGTTATTAGAGTTTAAACATAAATAATAAATTGAATTACCGAGACAAGATCTTTGCGGAATAAAAAACAGTATTTAAGTCTGTCAGTAATGCATTTATATAACTTTCGATTTTGCAGTAATCAGATAAAAATAACAATCTTGCAATATTGTGCATTGTAAACATTAAACGCATTCTTTGCTGTTTAAAAATCACTTACTTACTTTTAATGTTAGAACTTTTTTTGAAAAACAAAAATAAACCTTTTTTTGAACACTTTAAAAAAGTTGTAATGAATTTTATCCGAAAAGTCCTCCGTTTTTTGGTTATTTCACATTGAAATATTCGATTTGGAATTTGACGAAGAACCTACGCTACTATTAGCTACATCTTTGCTGCTACTCTATAGACTTCATGCATACACCATTTTTTTCAAATTTTCATAAGCTATATATTTGCTAAGAATATTTTTTTCGATAAAATACTTACTTTTTAAGTTATTTGCCATAAACCGTCCAAAAACATGTTTTTTTTTGTTAAAAATGAACAAATTCACTTGCAAATAACTCGAAAAGTAGTGAGTTAGTGAAAAACTCTATAGAACAAAAGTTGTTTAGAATCAGTCATTTTATCCAATTCCGGACTTATTTTGAATGTATATTTTTCACAAAATTATATATTTTTTACAAAAATGGAGGGGATGTAGAATTGTAAACTTTTTCTTATATAATAATAGACAATTTCAACTACATATTCCCAAATTTTCGTCCTTCCTTTTTTTTGGGGTCAGTTGTTCTTTGATCGGGCTAAATAGCAAACTTTATATAATATATGAAAAATGTTTTAGTCCTGTCGCCAGTGGGGGTACAACGGCCTCCTTAATTCAGATGGACTTACCCAAGTTTTTTTTTATGTATTTTGACTCGTAGAACACGAATTTTTTGGGTAACAGTCGATCCGGATGTCGAAAAGATTGTTATAAACAAAGAACTTGAGGAATCACATAACAGCGATTATTCGCAAAACAAAAGATTGTTTTGTATTTTTTGGGTCATTCTAAGCAAAAAATGTTTTTACGAGTTTTTTCGTAGGATGCATAGTTTTCGACATAAACGCGGTTGAACTTTCAAAAAATCGAAAAATTGCAATTTTTGAACCCGAATAACTTTTGATTAAAAAATAAAATAGCAATTCTGCTTACCGCATTTGAAAGTTCAAGTCAAATTCTATCGGTTTTGATTACTTTCATTGCTCAAAATTAATTTTTTTATTGTTAAACAAAGCTATAAACACATAGTGATTGAATGATGTTTTCAATGCATTTCCCATTTGAAATCGAACGAGTAGGCGCGCATACAGACAATTTCTACGTAGATTACGTACATTAAAACGAATGCATTGGGCACGGGAAACACTATGTGTTTATGGCTTTGTTTAACAAATAAAAACTTAATTTTTAGCAATGAAAATAATCAAAACCGATAGAATTTGACTTGAACTTTCAAATGCAGTAAGCAGAATTGCTATTTTATTTTTTAATCAAAAGTTATTCGGGTTCAAAAATTGCACTTTTTCGATTTTTTGAAAGTTCAACCGTGTTTTTCTCTAAAACTATGCATCCTACGAAAAAACTTGTAAAACCATTTTTTGCTGCGAATCGCCCAAAAAATACAAAAAAATGTTTTGTTTTGCGAAAAATCGCTGTTATGTAATTCCTCAAGTTCTTTGTTTATAACAAACTTATCGACATCCGGATCAACTGTTACTCAAAAAATTCGTGTTCTACGGGTCAAAATACATAAAAAACTTGGGTAAATCCATCTGAATTAAGGAGGCCGTTGTACCCCCCCTGGCGACAGGACTATTTATCCGACAGATATGTCGATGTATTTTAATAAGGCTGACACGTAGAACATGTCAAATGACAGGAATTATGTTGGTGGTAAATAGCAGTCTGAATTTTGCATGAGAGTTTAATGAAAGGGTAAAAAATCAATTTGGACACCTAACATAAACATAAACATAAACATGGATAAAGTTAAAACTAGGAAACAGACATTTGCCCAATATTTGGCTTTTCTTCCGACTAGGAATCTTAAAATTGTTTGCCGACCAAAGAAGATGTATTTCGATGTTATTTATTTACAAGACAACAGATCAAGGGAAATTCGAGCAAGCAGCCGCCTGAGTGGGAAATTACGAAACTGGTTGCCAATAAAATAGAAACTATATGGAAACTTGCTTCACTTCCAACAATTGGTTTCAAACGCGTCATAGCAATGATAATAGCATATCATAAGAAATATCGAAATCTAAGAAAACTCCTAAAAACACGAAAATCGACATCTTTTTTACAAAAAGTGCAAAATTTCAAAGTGGACTCTAAAAAATTATTTGACATTTCTTCGTGTAAATGCAGTAATTTTAAATCTTGTACATGTGAAAAACTCAGTGCCTTTATTAGAACAAGACTTTTTAAAGGATCAGAGGAATGATAGAAAAATGCGAATTGCTGGGGTCTGTAGATAAGGTAAACACTGAAAAACATAAGAAAATGGAAAAAAGGCTTCTTAAACTTTCAATGCCTTCGACAAGTAGTCAGGAGATTGATTCTATGTAGAGGCGAACCCGAAAGTGATATTTCATCCAGCGAAGAAGACTTTACAAAAGATGAAGACTTAAAGTGGTCATATTCTCTAGAAGAGCCACAGGAGAAAAATTCATTAACAAAAACATCCAACCAACTCAGAGTTGCATTGACAAATATTGCTCAGATTGCCGATATGACTGGTGCATCAAATCGAACAGTAGCCAAAATTGCAACAGTTACACTGGAAGATTTTGGACTTGTCACATCAGATAATCTAATTAACGTAGTGGATAAAAATAAGGTTAGTCGAGAATTACAAAAAAGAAGAAAATACTTACAAGAAAATGCTACCACGAAAAGAAAAGACATTGAAGCTATTTACTTTGATGGTAGAAAAGATCAAACAATGAAGCTAGTTGAAGACCGCCGTAACAATGAACAAGAGAAATATGTAGCCTTATTAGAGGAGCCGGGAACCCTATTAGGAGGAGCCTTATTAGAGGTACCTATCAATAAATCCACCAGTAAATGCTGCCAACATAGCGAAAGATATTTTATCTTGTATATAAGAGCGATTTCGATTTTTTTATTCAAGTGCATTTTTCAAAACACCAGGGGCGCGGTTAAATATTAAAATAATTTGACCCAATTTTTTTCTCATCATAAATGGGCTAATATCTTTTAGTTTTATGCTATACCAAATAGAAAAAAATATCAGAAAAAAAGTTTTTTCGACCCCTTGGGGCGGGGCTATTCTTTTTTAAATTAAAATAAAAAAAACTGTGTGATTGTCTGCCAATTTTGCAACTTATTTTTATTATACCAACTTCATTAAAAAAAAAATCTTGCCTTTCTCGGCCCACCCTACTGTAGAGGTCAATTCTAAGCTAGTATGGGATTGTGTGGGTGCCCTAAATAAACTAAGAGACCGTAGCAAGGTTGGTAGCCTGGGTACCAGGCTCGAAAGTCATATAGGCAATGAAAAAACAGATGAAATAGTCAATCAAGGCAGCTACAAGAAAGTAAGCTCAGAAATATCTGATATGGTGGAGGAATTCACCAGGAAAAAGACAGGCGACAGACGAAACAGTTCATCACAGAACATTCGCCAAAATTTACAGCAGGCGTAATAAACAAAGACAGGAAAACAGTCAAAGCCATAGTATAGTTCTGCTAACAGAGAAATGTAATCTGAATAGGCAGTAGAAGATGAACATAAGAAGGAACAGCAGGGCAGATTTTGTGTCAGTGTGACAGCCTTGCAAATGTAGGGTTCTTTACATTAGGTGAAGAAAAGCTACCTAAAAAGATCTAATAGAAGGTTCAGTCTCGAAGTTGTACATGAGTACATGAAGAAACTTGAGGAGGCCTATATTCAGCAATAAACGATAACGGATAGATGATATTGTGATGAGACTTTAAGGCAGCATACGATACTGTTGACAGATCCCATGCTTGGATTTGGAATACCAAAAGGATTGGTGGAACTAACTAAAATGATAATGAGGAAAGGCGAATGTAAAGTGCTGGTACAACTACAAAGGGATATTACAGTACCATTTACAACTAACAGAGGACTGCGCCAGGGGACTGCGCCAGGGGATGCGCTATCATGCACGTTCTTCAAACTGGCGATAGAGAAAGTTATGGGAGATTCGGGAATAAACTTAAAGGGTATATACCCATAGTATACAAATAATGGCATATATCATTGAAAGAACTCTAAATGAAGCAGTTGAAGCTTTCACACGTATCAAAAATGCCGCAGACAACATCGGACTTCTGGTAATACCCATAAAACTAAATATATAACGGTTATATCAATACAAATAAATAACTTAAGAGCAATACGAAACTATACTGCAGGAACAACTCATCCAAAGAAATAAGAAAAAGAATATGCGTGGTTAACCGCTATTATTTTGCCCTTGGCCCCCAACTAAGAGCGAGATGTAGATATGTAGATAAGAGCGAGATGTAGATATGTAGATAAGAGCGAGATGTAGATATGTAGATAAGAGCGAGATGTAGATATGTAGATAAGAGCGAGATGTAGTAGATGTAGATGTGCAAACTTTATACAACAATAATACGCCCTGTGCTCACTTACGGATGGGTCAATGGCAATAAACATGGGCAATGACGACTCGATATGCAGAGTTATTACAAGTCTTTGAAAGAGAAGTTTTGAGGACCATCTATGGCGGAGTTAACGAACAGGGTCTTTGGAGAAAGCGATATAGTTTCGAACTCTATAGACTTTTTGATTATGCAGACATTTCAAAACCATCAAAATAAACCGCCTAAAATGGGTTGGCCATCTTATGCTGATGGATGAAAGTAATCCTGGTAAAATAACTACACTAAATAGGCCGGTTGAAAGAGTAAGAAGAGGACCTAAGAAACCTAAGGTCCCCTAAGGGACCTGCAGAAAGATTTAAGGAAGATAGGAATATGGGGATACAGAAGACACACTTGACAGGGAAGGATTGAAGAATGTTTTGAGGTAGGCCAAGGCTCACGAACTTGTGTTGATATCTACTAAATTCTAAAATACTAAAATGTCTACTAAAATTTTTCTAAACATATTCTTTCGTAAAAGTAAAAAAACATCTTAAAAATTAATGTGATGTTTCGATAGCGATAATTATCAGGTGTCCCGAATACAATAACGAACAAAATTAGACGTTCTTGGCAATTCGTGGTAAAACATCCGCTGTGACGATATATGCTACAAATAAAAAACGACGGAAACGGTGATGATTAAGTACCTGAACAATATTATCAGACGTTGAATCGTAGTGAAACTATCGTTTACTTATCTACTTTTTATACAGAAGACCGAAACACCTTTACTTACTATTAGAGGATGGTGCAATGCGGGTAAGATAAGATAGATCGTGTAAGAGACCGAACTTAAAACGGTGAACTTCCGCAAGGAGAACGTTTTTACGGAACTACTAAATAGTCATCAATTAGATGAATGAGGCGATAAATTACTTTTTACCAATCCCAGAGAACGGTAGTTCTCAGCAGTGGCGCACACCTCCCTGCATTCGACACTATATATATGCGAAGTCTTCGATTCTGTCAACCTGGCCGAATTGAAAAATGGGCCAAATTGGAGTTAAAAATGGGCAAAATTGGAGTTAAAAATGAGCCAAATTAGGGTTTAAAATTTTTAGAAAGCTGGTAATATAGGTAATAAAATACGAGAAACTGAAGGGCCTGTTGTTATTGAACCTAGTGAAGTTGCAGTATTACGACATGTTCACCTAGATTCCATGATTCCAAGTACGAGGCAAGAAGCAGCTATGTATATCGGGAATTAACCGAATTACACTAAACTCAAATAAGACATGCAGCGCATGTAAACAAAAATTAAAGGCAATTGCCCATTTTTTAATTACAGGGTGTTAAATTTTAAAAAACTCCTTTTTATACCATCTTTTTATACCACATGTACAAACAAGTGTTATTTACAAATTTGTATAATACACCTCACCTATAATGTCAACCTCACCTGCCCGTGAGATGATCTCGATCATGATCATCCGGTACATCCTGCTAGATAACAAACGAGGCGCTGACGTCTGAGTGATTGCCGGTATAAGCAATCCCCCACTTACTGACCAACAGCTTCGGGTGGAAGAGTCGGTAAGTGGAAGGGCACCTTCTTGTCCTAGAAATGAGAAATCATTTCTAAAGGCGGACGAACCAGGCATGGTCAACGGCGTGGAGATGCATAAGGCAACGGGAAACCAATGCATTAAAGGCTCATAGAGCATCCCTAGTTAATCATCATGACTAACAACATAACCAAACACTCTACTGATCATGAAACTCGGAAAACAAGATCCGGCAGAGGAGGAAACTCACAAGACTGCAAGGCCTCCCCGGTCGTCAACATGCGAAAACCTTGCAAAGTAGCGACGTGGAATGTTAGAAGTCTACATCAAGCTGGAAAAGTACATAATGCCGTTAATGAAATGGAAAGGCTGAATGTAGACATTTTAGGAATCAGCGATGTCCAATGGCCCGACTCAGGAAAGATGAAAATCAACAATAAAACAATATACTATTCAGGAAGTCAAGACGGTTCACACAGATATGGTGTCGGGATAATACTAAACAAACACATGGATAAAGCTGTAGTAAATTTCATTCCATACTCCAACAGAATTATCCTCTTACAATTAAATCAGAATAAACCCAAATTAAACATAATACAAGTTTATGCTCCGACTGCGGACAAACCAGAGAGCGATATTGAAACTTTCTACGAAGACCTAGACAATATTTTAAAATCCATTAAAACGCAGGTTGTTACAATTATAATGGGAGATTTTAACACAAAGGTTGGAGACGAAAAAGTAGAAGAATGTACAGGAGGATATGGTCTGGGCAACAGAAACGAAAGAGGTGACAGGCTTATCGAATTTTGCCAAAACAATAATTTTGTCATAACTAATACATTGTTTAAAATGCCAAAGAGAAGACTATATACCTGGAAGTCACCAGCAGATCAAGAAGGGAGAATTGTAAGAAACCAAATAGATTATGTATTGATTAGACAAAGATACAAGAACGCAATTATATCTTCAAAAACCTATCCAGGTGCCAACATAGGATCAGATCACAACCCAGTAGTGACCAAAATTAGGCTCAAAATGAAAATAATAACGCGGCAGAACAACAGATGTAAAAATCGATACAAGTAAACTAAGAAACCCACTCATAAAACAACGCCTGACAGATGAAATTAATAACCGTTTAATGAATGTTAAAGAACAAATCCAGCAAAATACTGAAACAGAGACAAAATGGTTATTAATAAAGACAGAAATAGATAAATGTCAAAAAGAAATTCTTACACCAACCAGATACAAAAAGAAACAATGGATGACGGAGGAAATCTTAGATTTAATGGAAGAAAGACGTCAGCATAAAAACAAAGATAATCAGATGTACAAAAATGTGGATAAACAAATAAAATCCAAAATTAAACAGGCTAAAGAACAGTGGTTAAAAGAACAATGCGCAGAAATAGAAGAACACCAGAAAAGACATGATAATTTTAACACACATAAAAAAATTAAGGAATTAACGCAGATCAACAGAAAAAGAAAACCGGGAATACTAAAAGATACAGATGGGAAACTTGTGTTGAGTACTAACGAAAAATTAAAGAGATGGACAGAATACATAAATGAATTTTTCAAAGACAATAGAACAGAGCAGATGGAAGTCGAAGTAGAAGATGATACGGTTTTGAAGATATTAAAAGAAGAAATTAAATCGGCATTAAAAAACAGCAAAAATGGTAAAGCAGTAGGTCCAGACCAAATCCCAGTAGAAAGCTTAAAATGTATAAATGATGAAACCTTAGACATTATCGTAGACTTGTTTAACACAGTGTACAAAACAGGAAACATACCAAAACAATGGTTACTCTCAACCTTTTGTGCTATCCCTAAAAATACAAACGCTAAAGATTGCAGTGAATACAGAACAATATCATTAATAAGTCACATTCTCAAATTATTCTTGAAAATAAAACATGGTCGTATAAACAAAAACCTAGAAGAAGGAATAGATGATAGTCAGTTTGGGTTCAGAAACGGACTAGGAACCAGAGAGGCGTTATTTGCTTTTAATGTGTTAGCTCAAAGATGCATGGACATGAATATGGATGTGCATGTTTGTTATGTTGATTTTGAGAAGGCTTTTGACAAAGTAAGACATGAAAAATTAGTCCAAATTCTAAAGACAAAAAACATAGACAAAAGGGACTTACGAATAATAACAAACCTTTACTGGAATCAAAGAGCACAAATTGTAATAGATAACGAACCCAGTCCAGAAATTGAAATCAGGAGAGGAGTTCGGCAGGGATGTATTATGTCTCCATTACTCTTTAATGCATATAGTGAAGCCATTTTTGAAGAAGCATTGCTATCTCAAAAAGAAGGAATAATAATTAACGGAAGATCTATTAACAACATAAGATATGCAGATGACACCGTGATTATAGCAAGCTCTGCTGAACAACTCCAACTACTACTGAACAAAACAAACAATTTCTGTAAAGAATATGGACTAAAAATGAATATAAAAAAGACCAAATACATGATAATAACTAAGAAAACAAACATACAAACAAACATACATTTGGGAAATGTACCGATAGAAAGGGTTGATAAATACAAATACCTATGAACCTGGATTTCAGAGAAAAATGACCAAACAACAGAAATAAGGACCAGGATAGAAATAGCAAGAAATGCGTTTGTAAAAATGAAAACAGTTCTCTGCAACAAAGACCTTAGCTTAGAACTGAGAGCAAGAGCTTTGAGATGCTACGTGTTCTCGATACTACAATATGGACTTGAAAGCTGGATATTAAAGCAAGAACACATAAATAAGCTACAGTCATTTGAAATGTGGTGTTACAGAAGAATGCTTAGAATAGCATGGACACAGAGGAAAACGAACACGGAAGTACTGCGAGAAATGGGTAAAGAATGCGAAATAATAAACACAATAAAAATAAGAAAGTTAGAATATCTGGGACACGTAATGAGGGGACCGCGATATGAAATGCTAAGACTGATAATACAGGGAAAGATAAGAGGCGGAAGGAGTATAAGAAGAAGGAGAGTGTCATGGTTAAAGAATTTAAGGGACTGGTTTAGATGCAGTTCTATAGAACTCTTTAGAGCAGCGGTGGATAGAGTAAAGATAGTGATGATGATATCCAACCTCCGATTAGGAGACGGCACTTGAAGAAGAAGATAATACACCGCCATATTTTCCCCGGAACCACAAAAAAAAAGGAGAATTAATAAAGTGAATATGCAAGAATTGATTTTGGGCCACCACTGTGGCTTTAGGGTGCAAAGAAAGTAAAATAGGCATAGGTCATAATGTGTAGCACACAGTGTGTTCTTTTATTTGCCATAGTACGTTATCAATAAAATGAATAGGTGACGAAAAAAAAAACAAAAAGTGAGGCCCGCCAAAGCATTTCTGAGGTTTACGGCGCCACTGTGCCGTAACGGTTGCTTATACGAAAAAAATGCATAGAACCTTATTTGTAGAGAAAATAGTGGTCTTTAATTCTGTATAAAAAATGCATAGGTAATGAGAAAATCGTAAAAACATGCTCGCCAAACTTATTTTCAGGGATAGGGGTAGTTTCCGCAGGAATGTTGCAATAACCATATATACAGTAGGAAAAATTAAAGAATACCCATGAACGAACATATAAAACACGATGTATTTCCCTGTCACCGTGTCACACAAAAAATTGGCCAGCGCAAGTACATGTAATAATTATTGTTACATGTACTTGCACTGGACAATTTTCTTTGTGACACAGTGCCAGGAAAATACAGCGTGTTTTATATGTTCGTTCATGGGTATTCTTTCATTTTTCCGACTGTATTTATGAAAAACCCTATTGATGCAGTATAGGCCCATATGGGTCAAAAAGCGAAAACATGTTTTTTCTTTTTCAACCCCCGTTTTATTTTTTTTGCTACATCGTTTGCACCAGGAAATCGCTTTTGGTGTCCATGTATGGGTACTAAGAACGTGAACAAAATAATATATGCAGCATTTTAATAAAGGGTATGGTGTGTGAAGGATTTCAAGAAAACCACTATTTTTATTAATTCTCTTGTTTTGTGGTTTCGGGAAAAAATGGGGGTGCATTATACAAATTTGTAAATAACACCAGTACATGGATAATCGCTGAAAGTTTTTTACGCTAGCATAAGCGGTTCAGATGGTATAAAAAGGGGTTTTTTAAATGTAACACCCAGTACCTAATTAAAAAATGGGCAGTTGCTCTGAAATGAAACCTATACCAAAAAATCAGCCACTTATTTTTTGTGATTATTTGCCGCAGGGTTTTTTCTTGATTCTCATTACAGTTAGGGAAAAATATTTTTTTAAACATCTTTTTTAAAAACTTGTCAACTTTGGGGCGCCACCCCCGCTAAACGGTGGGTGATGAACATATACTGTCGCGAAACAAATTGTAGGAAATATAGTGCTCTTCATATTTCTATTAAGAAATTTTTTGCAAAAACGTACAGGAAGGGCTACGTTTCGCAAAAACCACAAATTACCCCCTTTAAAGGGATGAAAATGGGTGCTCCGGGGCAAAGTCTTTTAAGAAAAAGTTAGTCTCATAATAAGCACCCCTTGATATACAAGAAAAAAAATAATTCAATAATTTATGCGATTATGCAAGTAACTGTTATCCAAAAATATTCAAAACCTGAACGGAAAACCATCTCGTATGTTGCCGGTGACTACATCGTTGTCAACTAATGTTTACATCCACTGTATGTCTCATGCGAATAAACTGTAGTGTCCAAGCCAGTTTGAATAAAAAGGAAGAAAATTCCGTCCATATAAATCAACTATGGGACCGATCCACGACTTCGCTTTAATATTCCTTTCTCCGATGAATTCACCTCTTTCACGAATGGTCTGTAAATCGTCACAATTGCCGTTGTTGGACTGATTAAAACCTCAGGATTTTCCAAGGTGCATACACAGCAACCGCAAAAAATCTAATGTATGGGGAGGTATATTTGGTGATCAACTTATGGGGCCATTTTCTTACCTGGCAATTTAACAGGCGAAATGTATTTACGATTACTGGCAGACGTGATTAATTCTGCCTTGACTGATATTATTGAAAAATATTAACAATATAGGTAATGAAGATCATCTGATTTTTCAACAGAATGTTGCTCCTCCGCATTAGGCTTTATTTGTTCGTCAAAATTTTCCAAAGCATTGGACAAGCATCGAATGGCCTCCTCGGTCACCGGATTTGTCTTTCCTAGATTTTTTTGTGGGGGCTCCTGAAAAGTAAAATCTATAAAACCACACGCGTATCTTAAGATTTATGTCATCGAACTGTCAACGAATGCCTACGAATCACTTCGCAAATTCTTCTAAATGTGGAAGAACGTTTCGGATAAACCTTTATCATTATATTATGGACGCCAAAGGTCATCAGTTTCATCATTTGGTCAACCAAGGAATAACTAACCAGCTAAAAATATTCATTTTTTCCTAATAAGTGAAATAAAGTAAAAGACTAAAAAAATTGAAAATTGTTATTCATTTTTGATGAAATGAAGTACCTACTTGACCGAATTTAAAAATTTAAATTCTAGTGTATAGAAAATTGCAAGGACTTTCTAACGATATCTTATTTGACCCCCATTGCCATTAAAAAATGTTGGAGTGATTCTTACCCTGGCTTAGGGGTGAAAGTGAAATAATAGAAAATACCGGAAAATGTGTCCGCCTCTAATAAAAAATTTACCCGTCGCTGAATTTTTCAAAAAGGTGGTCGTAGTTTTTGATAATTCCTCTTTTCATTGCCATACTCTGTATTAGAGTACACAGACTCGTTTCATACAGGTTCTCTGAACCGCAAATTGGAATATTTTCCTATCGGTGCCTTTTGGTATTGTCATACCTGGGTTAAACAGAGAACTTAAATCGAGTCGAAATTCATATCACTTATTCCCCGTTAAAGGGCGTTCTAACCATACTGCGATATAAATAGTTTTAATTTATATCGAGAAACTACGGTCGTGTTGGTGTAAATTTGTCTTCCTCAGAGCCTCCTTGACAACAGGTAGACCTAGAAATAGTACTATCGGAGGATGGAGGGAGACAGATTTGAATCAAAACGAAACCGTAGATTTTCTTATTTTACTAATGCCATACTCTGTATTAGAGTACACAGACTCGTTTCATACAGGTTCTCTGAACCGCAAATTGGAATATTTTCCTAGCGGTGCCTTTTGGTATTGTCATACCTGGGTTAAACAGAGAACTTGAATCGAGTCGAAATTCATTTCACTGTTTCATTTTCGACTGGCCACCCTGTATATTAAAGCAAATAAACCTAAGTTTTGTTCTAGCATGTAGTTTTGTATGGTTTAACACCCAAGGTTCATAGATAGGGGGTTAATATACCCTAATCTATTAACCTTGTTCGCTTTACTGCGCATGTTCAATCCACAAACTGGTAGCAAACTGTTATCTGCTAGAACGCTTTTTATCTAAGAAAATACCAAGATCAAATGTGACTAGTTTATGTTTGTCTTTATTTATAATTTTGAGGTTAGATTAGAAAAAATACATTCTTTCTATAACTATCCAAATTTTCAAGATTTATGCTAAATATTGAAAATAAATTTTTTAAACGTAAATAATGGTAAATAATAGTCAGAACATATTATTTTCATTTAAAATTTATAAACATCAAACAAATAATTCCACTGCACAAGTCACAAACTGAAAATCCGAACAAAATCCGCAAACTGTTTTGACTGAAGCCAGATTTCAAATCAAAATTTACTTTCGTTGGAAGGCTCGACTAGTAGTTTCAAACTATAGAGCGTTTCACGTTAAGAATAGAACATTGCTGAGATAGCCCCATGTATTTCTTATGGACGATAGAAGCGCGCCGATGTCATGCTGTGTTGACTAGGACTAGAATGAATCGTATATCGGCAGTCGAGTATCCACCCGTGCGCGAGAGGTTTGGCAACACTGATCTTCGTAAGCGTAACGTTCTATTCTTAACGTGAAACCAAGTATAGTAATTTGTGTGCTTGACCGCCATCAAACAAATGCGCATGCTTCTGATAATTTCAAACCGTTTGAAACTGATGCTAAAACAAACCTATTAATACCTATTACATCGGTTTTTTTTTTGAAAATTCTTATACACCAGGGAAATAAGGCAAAAATATACCATGTTCGGGACACTTGAGCAGCCAGGTTGCAAATGGGTTTTTTGGGTACTATATACCTATTACATTATAAATACAAAAATGCCCGTCACAGTTTAGGCGAGAAATTTAGTTATTAACAAATAAGTGTCAAAAATGAGAGTTTTTTCGTTTAAATCGCTACAGGTAAAAATAGGGTAATTAAATATCGTATTTATAATATTTTTCTTTTAGTAGATGAGCCAAGGTTTAAAATAGCGCTTTTTGAATTTTGGTCCGATCATTTGTTGCTTCGGATATTGCAAAATAAAACTAAAATTTCGAAAATAAAAAATTTGCTGTAACTTTTGCGAAAATGAATTTAAGACTTTCATATTGCATGAAAAGTTGAGTCAAACAGTCCACACAATGCACAAAAATTTTTAAGACAATTCGTCAATTAGTTTAAATTTTATTTAATTTGTTCTTCCCAAAGAGCTTTTTTTCGCAATGTTATTGTTCAGAAAATAATAATGATATATCAATTATGTGGAAACAACATGAAAAAAGAATGGTGATATTTTCAAAGCATTTAAAAATATCATTAAAAAGTCATTTTTATCACTCCGAAAACATTTTACTAAAATAGAGTCATTTTTGGCTTATAAACAATTTGAATAACTTTGTTAATATTAACTGCAGGCTAAAACTGCAATGGGATTTGAAAAACTGGTATTTTTATACGAATTTTCACTAGTAATACCACTAGAGGTCAAATTATTTCCAGAAATTTTTTTGAGATCATGAATATTTTGAAAATTTCCCGAGTCGCAGACGAGGGAAATTTTCTAAAAATATTCATGATCAAAAAAAAATTTCCGGATATTAATTTGACTTCGCGTGGTATTCGGTAAGAAAATTCCACACCAAATTTGCATTTGAAAATCCAAAGCTGCATGAACAGATTGGACACGCGCCAACTCGTAACTTTTAATAATAAACATTTTCAAATCAAAATGAACACCGGCCAATTCGTAACTTTTCTATTACCTGGTCTGCCAACTCGAAAATTTCTTCAGGTGAATTCGAAACCATTGATTAAATCTAATACCTTAAATCTAAACCGAATGTTTCTTGGTTTGCTTAAAAACATTATATTTGTATTATATCTACCTATAAAAAATAGCAAAAATTGAAATATCTTAATAAAATAATTGAAACAATATTATAGTGTTTCATTAACACGTGTTATAAATTATTTCCATCAAGTATAGAAGTATAGCTCTACACGAGCTTGGTTTTTATCAAGTAATTGTAAATTTAATATTTAGATGTTTAGCAATGATAAATTGTTTAAATCCATCTGATAATTTAAAAGCAAACAGATTTTCCATATGTTTATTTCAAGTCTAAAAGATTATACCTTTTTATATCTTATTTAGTTACGAATTCACCGGTAGTTGATTGGTTACCGAAAAATTAACTGAGGTCCAGAGTTACCAATTGGCCTGTAATTAGGATGAGGGATTAAAATAGTTACGAATTCACCGGGACCCAACAGATTAATAGCGCGCCATAGCTTTGTCAGCAATTATTTAGGCTTTCAAATTCGTAATTTCTACTCATTGTAGTTGCATGGGAATACCATTTCAAGATAGAAAATAGTATATTCTTCAATTTTCATAAGTTTTGAGTAACTGCAAGTGATAGAAAATTATTTTTTGGCGTTTTATTTTAAATTATGTAAACAAATAAAAACCAGTCTGTCAAAAATGTTTTGTTATTGTAAACGTCAAAAAATTTCCACTATAATTCGCTGTTGGGTACCCCACGAGCAAAAAATTTCCGATAAAATACCTCCGTTGCCATGGTGATCTGTCAAAATAACGTATTTTGATTGGTTCAAAATTACAGGTGTGGAATTTTCAAAGAAAAACTTTTCGCCTAAGTTAATTACGGTCAAAGTTAGCCACCTTTTTATTTAATTGACGGCTACTTTGTTTATAGCAATTAATCAACCTAACTACGAGCCACTTTAAAGTTGAAGGTATATAGTTTATGTGTAAAAGTTTGAGTAAACTAAACCTCAACAGAGTGGTCAATAAAGTTTTAAAAATGGCGTCCTAACGGAATGGATTCGTGGTCGGTGGAGGGGAATTATTAAAATCCGTGCACTCAAAAAATGAAACTAATTCTTCAAACATATGCTGCGATTAATATCGCCGAAGCTTGTTGATGGATTTTGATCATAATTTTTTTTTAATTTGTATGTACTCGTAGTCTTATAGAGTACGTTATGTACACACATCCCCACCTAACATTACAAAATGTTACGGGGAACTCCGCTTATCACCCAGGGATATGAAAAATAGATTACGACCGATTCTAAGACCTACCGAATATACGTATATAATTTCATAAAAATCGGTCAAGCGGTCTCGGAGGAGTATGGAAACTAACACTGTGACAGGAGAATTTTATATATGTAAATATATAGATGGCTATTAACAAATAGGGGTTGGTGATGGAAGAGTGAAAATAAAGGGTTGTATGTATTTTTTAATTCTACATCATAAAAAATGTCAGAGGGGCAACCCCCCTTATAACTTATGAGTATAAAAAATAGATTAAAACCTATTCTCCATCCTCTAGGATATACTATATAGTAGTATGGTAACTAACACTGTTACAGGAGAATTTGAGGTATATACAAGTAATTGTGAATTAAATAATAAAAGTGGCTAACTTTGACCCTAATTAACCTAGGCAAAAAGTTGTTGTCTGAAAATTCGTGTTAAAATACCAGCTTTTGAAATCCTAAAGTAGATTTACTCTATAGTCAACATTAACAAAGCTATTCAAATTGTTTATAAGCCAAAAATGACTCTATTTTACTAAACTATTTTCGGAGTGATAAAAACGACTTTTTAATGATTTTTTTCAATACATTGAAAATATAACTGTTCTTCTTGCATGTGATTTCCACAGAACTGCTATATCATTATTATTTTCTGAACAATAACATTACTAAAAAAAGCTCTTTGCGATAAACAAATTGAATAAAATTTAAAATAATTGACGAATCGTCTTAAAAATTTTTGTGCATTATATGGAATGTTTGACTCAACTTTTCTTGAAATATGAAAGTCATAAGGCCATTTTCGCAAAAGTTAGAGCACTTTTTTTATTTTTAAAATTTTAGTCTTATTTTGCAATTTCCGGAGGAAAAACTGATCGTACCAAAATTAAAAAAGTGTCATTTTAAACCTTGGCTCATCTACTAAAAGAAGAATATTATAAATAAGATATTTAATTACCCTACTTTTACCTGTAGCGATTTAAACAAAAAAACTGCCATTTTTGACCCTTATTTGTTAATATCTAAGTTTCTCGTCCGAACTGTGACGGGCATTTTTGTATTTATAATTTATTAGGTATACAGGGTGAGGCAAATAAAGGGCCTATTAGAAATATCTCGAGAACTAAAGGCAACAGAATCATGAAAATTTTAATTAAGGGGTTTTGAAGAGTCATCTATTTAATGAAAATATTTTTATCTATTTGCTACTTCCGGTTATACCGGAAGTTGCTTATAACTTCGTTTTTTTAAATGGGACACCCTGTATATTTTTACATTTTTGGATTCTCTTCGATGTCTTCTTTTTTAAAATATGAGGTTTTGTAATGTTATACAGGGTATTTTAAAAGATAATTACGTTTTTGTATTAATCTCGTAGCAACATTCACACCCTGTAGAAATGTAGTAGTTTGACATATAAAACTCTACTTACGTTCAAATGATTTTTAATATAGTCTACTATTGCTAAGAATCATTAGTATAGCTAAATTTTTATTTTTAGTATACAGGGTTGGTCGAAACTCGGAATGAGTATTTTCTGAGTTTTCTTAAATGCAACACCCTGTATTTTAGTATTGTAATGAAATGATATTTTATGGTACTTTTTTATTTCTTAAGCATTCCCTATACCTAGCTGCTTTAATTTGTGCTTAATTGTTAATCGCACCAACAATCTTAACTACGTGGGTATTTTGATAGCTAAACCATTATTGGTAATTTTAAGAATTAGTCTGGAATAATATGTATTTATTTCTGAAAAATTATTTGTGATTGAATTTTTTCACGGCCAACCTAATAAAATTTTACGTATTTTTTGTTGCAATTAATGTTTAGCTTGAATCACCAATAACTCACAAATTAAAGCAATTAGGTATAGGGAATACTTATAAAATAAAAAAGTACCATGAAATATCATTTTATTACAGTACTAAAATACAGGGTGTTCCATTTAAGAAAACTCAGAAAATATTCATTCCGAGTTTCGACCAACCTTGTATACTAAAATTTTAAAATTAGCTATACTAATTATTCTTAACAATAGTAGACTATATTAAAAATCACTTGAACGTAAGCAGAGTTTTTAATGTCAACCTGTTACAATTCTATAGGGTGTGAATGTTGCTACAAAATTAATAAAAAACGTAAATATCTTTTAAAATACCCTGTATAATATTACAAAACCTCATATTTTAAGAAAGAAGATATTGAGGAGAATCGAAAAATGTAAAAATATACAGGGTGTCCCATTTAAAAAAACGAAGTTATAAGCAACTTCCGGTATGTCCGGTATAACCGGAAGTTGCAAAGAGATGAAAATATTTTCATTAAATAAATCATCCTTCAAAACCGCTACATTCCAATTTTCATGATTCTGTTGCCTTTAGTTCTCGAGATATTTCTAATAGGCCAGTTATCTGCCTCACCCTATATAGTACCCAAAAAATCCATTTGCAACCTGGCTGCTCAAGTGTACCGACAAAAACCTTATTTCTCTGGACTATACTTGTGCGTTAGTTTTAAGTTATTAATGTTCAAAAATTAAAAACTTGATTTAAAATTAATTTTGTAAGGTCATTCTTCTTCTAAAGACTACCGATACAAAAATTTCCGCCAAAATCTATAATATAGTTTATCTTATAGTTTTCAGCTTTTTGCGTCCTTTCAAACCGCCTCTGGGAGTACTATATAGTTCAAATTTTATAAAAACAAGGTGAATTTATCATAAAATCAATACTTTAATTGAATAACCAATAATACCGCTCAGTAATTCAATCTAAACTTTTAAGTTGTCATTATAGTGAATAATTAATAGTTAATTAGAAAACACGGCTTCCCGCATCCCTATAGAGGAAAAAATTCTCGTCGTGACCTTGGTAAAAGCTCATCATCGAATATTCATTAAACGTGACGTTAAAATTGCAGCTAATTCTCGAAAAAAAAAGAGGGTATAGGTAATTGTTTCATTATAAAATTACTTCCAATGACGAATTTCTTACCTTGCTTGAGGCTGGAAAGATTATGAAGTCATTGTTCGTGTTGTTTATGATGTAGTACCCTCATAAATATTTGGGTACTTTAGGTGAAGATGCAATACGGGTACCCACGAAGTGGCGAAAGAAATTTTGAATTAGGAATTAATTAGTAGTATGAACAGTTGCACAATTTTTGTTAATGAGAAGGTGAAAGATCCAAATTTAATTAAAATATATTATAAATAAAAGGATAAATCGGCAAAACACAACAATTAAACTATTCCCTGGGTTGTCTGTATACCATATAGTTAAACAAACTCTAACATGAAGTAAAACCACTTCTATGTAATAGATATAATTTACTAAAATCCTAAAAATCCCAATGGATTGAATAAAATAAATTCATTCAGAACGTTTTCGGACGTATCAGTCCATCATCAGTGAATCTAAAATAGAATAAGTAATCCCCAGTGCCTGATTAACCATTAGGCAAAGTAGGCAGTTGCCTAGGGGCCTCGGCCCCAAAGGGGGCCTCGCAGGGCCCAAAACTAAAAAATAATCAGAATTAAATAAAAATTGTAATTTGTCAAAACATTCAAATATCGCGCAGTACCATAACAGTGATGGTGGACCTACAAAACTACATTTATGTAGTATTTATATTATAAAACTGCATACTTTTGTTCACATAGAAAGTCCATATTGTGAGAATAACTCGCTAATGAATGCTGTTTGGTAGAAGGAACAGTTGTGCCTGTGAGTCTGCACCGTTTCTTAGAAAAATACTAAGAACAAGAGAAATAAATGAGTCAGGACCCCCTCTCTACCCTCTCCACCACTACTTGCCTGCCGCTCTAGTTTCCCGCAGAATTTATCATTTAGTCTCTTATTTCTTCTTAGTTTGGTTTTGTTTTTTTGGAAAAGAATGACGGTTCTTCTGCTGTCTTAACCTTTTTAAACGACTGTGGCATTGATGTAAATGACATGAGGGCGAATTATACGACAATGTAGCAAACATATCAGGCAAATACGATGGTCTACATGCTCACTTATCTAAGATTAACAAACTTGCAATTTACATACAAACTTGCAATTTACTGAGTTAGAGCAATATCGTATTTTGGGTTTTTTCAGTCCGTGTACATATTTTTTTCAGCCTCTACCCACCGTTGGGAAGTTATGATCAAATGCTTAACCCTTAAACGCCCAAGGGTGGGTAAAAAATGTCCACCTAATGCCTATTCCCTGGTAACATATTTATTATGTGTTTAAAAATTTAAAACAAATTATTTATTGTTAAAAAGACAGCCCTTTATCGAATGCTAATTTGGTTCTACCGATAGTTTTGAAAATAAAGGTAGCATCTTGAGTTAAATATGGGTGGGCTACACCCTTGGTAAAACGTTCCTAAAGGTTTCTATATAATTTCTCGTTGGTAGGAAGATGATCCATATAATTATCAACGTATAATTACATAATCTACATAATTATCCGCCAATGGGGAGGCTAAAAGGAAGAATGTGGAGAAAATCGACAAATCTGAATTACTAGCTTTTACTGGTATGTTAATTTTGATGTATATTGTAATTTTGTTGTAAGGTTTGTAAATTGTCTATATTAATATTTTAGAAGGTGCTGTATTTATTAAGCATAAGATTCTTAAGTTTAATCCATTTCCAACAACTCTCAATAAATATATTAGCTATTTTCGAGGTGGACATTTTTTACCCACCCTTGGGCGTACATGGAACCTAAAAAAGGTTGGGCGTTTAAGGGTTAAATGAAACTCCACTAAGTGATCCCATTCGCCACGATCTAGTCCTTATTGGAACAGGCAGCACTAGATGAAGTGCAAGGAATGATGCAACTAGAGCTTTGTCTAAAGGTTACAGTGCTTTCAAATCTGCTCTTCATACTCTTGCTGAAGATACTAATCAGAAAGCTGAAACAGTTCATGATAAGTGTTTGTTGAAAGAAATATCAAAAAAAGAAACATTCATAATGAACGAGTTTTGGGTAACAATTTTAAAACGCATCAATGCTTTCAGTAAATCATTAAAGAGAGATCTTGACCTTCAAACTGCAGTTCAGCATCTAAATTCGCATTTGGAGTTCTTGAAATCCCAAAGAGATCATTTTGCTTATTACGAGCAGACCTGCAATCTACAATCTGAATATTTCGACGAGAGTAAACGAAAGCGAACAAGACTTCATTGGAAATAGCAAAGCCAACTTCATTGGAAATAGCATCATCAAAATCTCCAGAGGGTGGAGAAAAGTTACGAGTTAAAACGTATCTACCAATTTTCGATAAGCTAATTACTGACCAGAGTCGTCGATTGACAGCGCACGAGTCAGTCAACTCACTATTTGGTGTTTTTGTGTTTTCCAAAACTGAGTGATACTCAAATAAAGGGTTATGCTTCAAAACTACATGAAAACAATCCTGATGATATTGAACCTGAAATTGAAGATAAACTAATACAGTTCAAATATTTTATAGCCCAGCTTCAAGACTTGCAGGGAAAACAATTTATTCCTGCTTCGCAGTCATTTTCGGTTATTTCTGAGAACTCGAATCGACATTTGCAAATATGTCAGTAGCTTTTAATATCTTCCGCTAATGATTACAAATGCAACAGGCGAAGAGAAAAATTATTAAAAACTGTCACCATTCGACAATGGCGCAAAATAGACTATCATTTCTTTTAATTGTGTCTATTGAGAATGATTTGCTCGAAAATTTGGAATTTGAAGATATTTTAAGGAGATGGATAGGTTTTTCCGAGGTTTCTTTAGGGGCCTAGGGATTCCTAGCTTGGGTACCTAGGGGCCTCAAGATTCTTAATCCGGGACTGGTAATCCCACTATTAAAATTGAAAAGATGGTTGAAATTTTGAAAGTTAAAAAATTGTGGTTATGATTACTTACTCATATATACTTGCTAACTAGCCCCAGGACCAAACAATGGTTGTAATTATAATTCAATCTACATTGTAGTATTGTAAAATTGAAAAGGTTAAACGCCGATGTTAAAAGATAACCTCTGGGAACAGGGTGAAACTCTAAACGAGAACCTTAACCAACCATCTTGGGCCAACGAGGTCTGCCAAGTGTCAAAAGTTTGTAAGGAACTACTTGAAGTGACAGTGACAGTAAAGGAAAATGTAGTCGATTTTCAAAAGTTTTAACAAAATTTTTTGAATTCATGACCCAGACATCATCCACAAAGTTCGACAAAAAAGAGAACTTAAGTTACTTCAACAATCCGCTTTCTCATCATCATCCACAACTACTCCAATTTATGCCTCCTTACCATTTAATAACTCCAAATTATATGAAAGAGTCAAACAAATCATTTCTAATTCTTGTGACAACATCAAAATCTCATTTAAAGTCAATAACACTCTCAGCAAAAGCTTAACTAACACCAAAGACCCAATCCATTATATGAACCGTAGTGGGGTATATAGACTTTCTTGTTCAGACTACATTGGTAAAACTTACAGATCCCTTTCCACCCTGCAGAACACAGTAAGAGAGATACCACTTCAGCCTTTTCACATCATTTAAAAGTCAATAAACATGAACTTAAGATTCCTGGATGTGTCCAGTTGATACACAATATTCAACAAAAAAATACACTACGTTTAGACTTATACGAGGAATTGGAAATTGTCAAAGACCTGAAGGAAAGTCCCAACTGTGTTAATTTGTGTTTTCTGTTTTAAAACAATAGATTTAAATAATAGACATTTTCAGATATTAAAATCTTTATCATATCATTGTTTTGAAGCATGACCTTTTGTAGTCCAGAGAAATAAGATTTTTCTCGTGACACATCCCCCTCCAGGCCGAAACCAAATTTTTTGAGTAGTATGGACATCTATATTATTAACCTATATGTTTCCTGCAGCCGATTTTGATGATATACATAGTTATAAACAAATGAAGATCAAAAAACGCTAAATTTTCGCTTTTTTCGTCTATTACCAAAAACTTAAGCACTTTAAACAAATTTGAGTGTAAGAAACTCATAAATCGTATGAAAAACTTCAATATGGCGTTCGCTGAATATGTCCATCCTTATTGGTTGCTTAGAAAATTGCAAAATAAATCATAAATTTTGAGTTTTTAAAAATATTCATAACTTATGTAAAAATTAACTTAGAACCTTCTTATTACACGGAATGCTGATACTTCTTGTACTTAAATTATATTTTAAATTTCAAAGCAATTGGTCAAATAGTTTAAAAGTTATTTAATTTGTTTATCCCAAATTCATTTTTTTGCAACACTACAAGTCAGAAAATTATGAGGCTACAATCATACTTCGGACAGTTTATGAAAGAAGAACATTTATACTATTACCATTATTAAAAATAAATGACAAAAAATAATTTTAAACAGTGTAAAATTATTTTGAAAAAACATGTCGATTTTTTGCTTACTTATAAACAATTAGAATAACTTTTTAACCGTTACCCGTAGAAAAATTATTTTTTCATATTTAGAAAGACTGAATTTTTATACACATTTAGAAAGAAAAACAACTGTCCTAGGACAATTAGGGACAAAGTTAGCCCCCCCATTCATTTAATTCACATGTTTTTGCAAAATAATTTTGCAATATTTATAATTATTTTTTGTAATTTTTTTTAATTAAATTAATACCGTAAATTTCCTTCTTCCATAAACTATACAAAGTATTACTGTAGCTTCATCATTTTCTGACTTACAGTGTTGCAAAAAAAATAAATTTGGGATAAACAAATTAAATAACTTTTAAACTATTTGACCAATTTCTTCGAAATTTAGGGTATGAATTAAGCACCATAAGTCTCAGCATTCCGTGTAATAAGAAGGTTCTAAGTTAATTTTTACATAAGTTATAAATATTTATAAAAACTCAAAATTTATGATTTATTTTGCAATTTTCTAAGCAACCAATAAGGATAGACATATTAAGCAAACGCCATATTGAAGTTTTTTATACCGTTTATGAGTTCCTTACTCTCAAATTTGTTTAAAATGACTATTTTCTTAGTAATAGACGAAAAAAGCGAAAATTTACCGTTTTTTGATCTTCATTTGTTTATAACTATGTATATCATCAAAATCGGCTGCAGGAAATATATAGGTTATTATTATAGATGTCCATATTACTCAAAAAATTTGGTTTCGGCCTGGAGGGCTCAGTCATATACTCAGTCAGCCAGTGTATTTTATCAAAAACTATGTCTAATTTTTTTCAGATTTTTCCGTAAGTGCGACACTTTCAAAGACCAGAAAAACTGTTTTTAAGGCGTGTTTGAGGAATTTCCACATTTTATAGGCTTCAAAATAGATTAGGCCAAGATTTGTTTTCCAGGTTATATTATATAATTTAAAGTAACTGAGTCCTTCAGGACATTCAAAAATGAGCGAAACACGTTTAAACTCCCAAATCCCCCACGTTGTGGGGAGATTTGAACGTGTTTGAGGTTATGTAGGTACACTCAACCTAGACCTAGGAGTCTATAAAAAATAAACATATTTTGTAAAAGCCTTAATTATGCGTCTGGTTTTTTGAAATTGTTAAATTGATTGCATCCTACCTAAAAAAAAACCAAAAAATGACATTTTTGGTGGTACGGGAAGATGAGAGGGGGTACCGAGTTAAACATGCTCTGGGTATTATTTTTAATCACATATAAAATAAAAAAAAATTCTGGGAATGAGGGCATTTTGACTATCTTAACGGGAGATTAGATTACTTTTGAATGGGAAGATGATAGTGACGTAGAAAATACGGAAGAAAGAGAAAATTAATTATAGTGGAGTCACTGAAGGTGGATATGAGCTATTAGCTCCGATTTCGTTGAACCTCCATCGATTTGCATGAAAATTTGTGAGTGGTTAGAGGATATCTCAAGGAACAAAGGTGACATGGTGCCAACTTGCGCTTTTACCCTGGGGGTGGATGCCACCCCTTCTCGGGGGTGAACATTATTTTATTAAAAATAACCCCATAATTCGATAGAGGGACAAATTTCAAGCAAAATTTGTTATATAAAGTTATTAAAATAAATCAAAACTTTTTGAGTTATTAAAGATCGAAGATTTTAATTTTTCTTGAGAAAAATGCATGTTTTTAACCAATTTTTCATCAATAACTCAAAAAGTGTAAGTTTTTACAAACAAGTTATTATTATCAAAATTGAAGCTAATAACAAATGAAATAAACCCCTTAATACAAAAACCTTTTAATGTTAACTAAAAGAGAGTTGAATTGAATGTATATTGAATTGAAAGTAATTGAATGTATATTTTTTTCGGCGAGTAAAGAACTCTAAGTATTCAATCTGAAATAATGGGAAACTGATGCATTTTATAACATAAACTTATTAAACATTTGTCAAAGTACCTAAAAATATCTATAAAATGAGCCCCGAACATGTTGATAGCGTTAAAATTTTTTCAAAATTTATATTTTAAAAATTTTTCCAAAAAATGTTATTGTTTATTTTAATAACTCCGTTCGTGTTTACGATATCAGGTTCATCTAAAACTGTTTAAAAGTTAATTCCAAGTGCTATTTAAGCACGTTGAACCTAATCTTTTATACCCTTTCCTTTTTTTAAAATAAAATGTTAAATGACCCCGGTTGCATGGTTCCCACAGCAAAATTTAAGATTTAAACGTTTCTATCTCGGTTATTTTTTACCCTATAGAAATAGTAAAACAGGTAAACTATTTGGCACAGAAAAAACTAAAATTGGGTTATATATAATTTTTTACGTATATTGAGTATTTTTGGAGTTATGATCAAAAGAATATGAGAATTACAATAATTTTAAAAATTATGATTTTTTTAAATTACATCTTTTTTTTTCAAAAATATGCATTCTAAACCGGTCAAAATTATCGGAAACATTACTGATGCTAATGTAAAGAAGTTTTTGTAAGGATTACTATAAATTTTAATTTTTGTGAAAATGGCGTATGTTTTATTTTTCACTTTTTCCTAAATAATTCGAAACGGTTCTTTTATTTTCATTATAACTTGCTTAATTTTGACGCTATTACCTTGTTTTGAAGCTCATTTGATAGGTATTCCGAAGTACTTTGGCAAATGTTTGGCAGGAATATTTTATACATTGCATCGTTTTCCCAAGCTTGAATACTTACGATTTGAGTACTCGTCGAAAAAAATACACATTCAATTGTCAATAACTCACTTTGAACTAACATTAGCTTAGTTCTTTATGTGCGGAATGTATTCAATTTTTAATTATCTTCAATTTCAGTAATAATAACTTTTTTGTAAAAGCTTATAGTTTTTGATTTATACGTGAAAAACCGATTTAAAACATGCATTTTTTTACGAAAAAAATAAAATCTTTGGTCTTTAACAACTCAAAAAGTGTTGATTTATTTTAATAACTTTATATAACAAATTTTGCTTATAATTTGTCCCTCTATCGACTTACGGTATTATTTTTAATAAAATAATTTTCACCCCTGAGAAGGGGTGGCATCCACCCCCAGGATAAAAGCGCAAGTTGGCATCATGTCACCTTTGTTCCTTGAGGTATCCTCTAATTTCTCACCAATTTTCATGAAAATCGATGGAGGTTCAACGAAATCGGAGGTGAAAACCTTCATTGACTGCACTATTAATTCTATTAGTGTTTTAATTGTTGTTTTGTGCAATTAATATTCCGAACAATTACAATTTATTGTAGTGATGAAAAGACTCTCGGTTTAAAAAAATATTTTTAGGTTTTGTATTTTTGCAATAAATAAAAAAGAGTGGCGACAAAATACTGATATATGAATTTTTTGCTGAATTTTAAAAAATTTGAACTATTTACTTTAGTTAATTTTAGATTTAACAATGTTTTATAAAATTCTTTTACCATCAATAATTCTAACAATAACAAGAGTAATTATTACAAAAGCTATTCTACATCAATTATTATAAATGCAAGCATGCGGTAAGAGGGGTGCCCCTGTAAGGTTAAATGTAAATAAAAATGGTCAAAATTAAGTTAAGCACATAAGATATATCTTGCTTTAGCGGTATATACAGTCGGAAAAATGAAAGAATACCCATGAACGATCACACCAATCACTTATTTTGTATTTGCTGTCTTTTTCTATAAATAACAAACGTTTGTTATAGAAAAAGATAGCAAATACAAAATAAGTGATTGGTGTGATCGTTCATGGGTATTCTTTCATTTTTCCGACTGTAGCTAAGTTCAAAATAAATGAGTGTAAGTTTTACTTTTAATAAAATTCTACTCTGCGCATCTCAGAGAATCAAATATGCGCTCACTGAGGAAATCCTAACTAGGATGGAAACCGGTCAGAGTGCTTTTGGCGCTCTCTGAACTAACCAAAAATAAGACGGCTCTTGTTTTCGTTTTACAACGAAATCTTCTTCTTATACTTGTTGTAGATCTGTCGATCTGTTAATTCCGACGTTGAAGTATTTCTTGAGAGGTAGACTGCCAGCTATCTCTCCATCTTTTTGGTGGTCTCCTCCGTGGACGCTTGCCAGCTGGTTATCCTTCTAGCGCAATTCTTGGTAGTATGTGCTCCTCCATTCTTTTTTACATGACTGAACCATTCTCTTCGTCTTTGCCTACCCCATCTTACTACATCTTGTACGCCACATTGTTCCCTGATGATGTTGTTTCGTGTTCTATCCCTTCTTGTCTTCTAGCTTGCTTTTAGTTTTATTGGTGTCTGCTCTTGATTCAATGCCATAGATCATAACAGGTCTGATGCAAGTTTTATAAATTCTAACTTTGCTGTCCATTCTCATATATGGGTTATTCCAGGCCACATCTCTCAAACATCCGGACATGACTGCGGCTTTGTTTATTTGTCCTCTTAGGTCTCTGGCTGGGTCATGATAACTTGATAAGTCTACACCTAGATATTTAAACTGGTTTAGCTGTTCTATGGGTTTCCCCTCTACCACGAGCTTGCATCTAATTGGACCTTTCGTAATGGTAATGCATTTTGTTTTCTGCGTGGATATGTTCATGTTGAGTCGTCGACATGCTTGGTAGAATCGATACAGTTGTCTTTGTAGGTCATCCTCATCCTCTGCAATCAGGGCTGCATGATCAGCATAGCACACTATACTGATTCTACTGTGACTGAGTCTGTATCCTAGTTGTAGCGATTCCACATCTTCTATTATACAACGAAATAATTATTTAAAAAATAAATATTTTTAATTACATACTTAATTGACAGAAAGAACCATCCGCCGCACCAAAGCTTAAAGTAGTTGAACCATCAAAACCTACAAATCTGACCGTTGTACTATATTTCTTATACTATTAATACTTAAACCTATTCCTAGCTGCGCAGCTCAGGTTCGTTCGCTGGACCTCCCTCGGTCTTTGCTGAGCTTTATCGCGCTTTTGCTCACTAATTTTTAATAGTTTCTCTTTATATTCGAAAATATGACCTGCAATGATACCCCGTTGAGTACTTACCGGATGACTAAGATTGCTTTGTTAGTCTATTCTTGCCCCACGAGAAGCTAAGAAAAGGATGGACATTACCGACAGAACCCACATACCGGAAGACGGTTAAGCGAAAGTTTTTTTGCTTCGAATGCGAAGAAACTAAATTTTTGAAAAAATTAATAAATGAAAGGATAAGCTTAGCAGATGAACAGCAAGGTTTTCGTACTGGAAAAACGTGAAAAATACAATATTCGTCATAAATAAGATTACCAAGTAGTCACTACAGTATAATACACCAGCATTTCTGTGGCTGATTGACTTGAAGAAAACGCCCGACAAAGTAAGATTCAAAGATATAATCCATCTTCTATATAATAGAGACGTTCCCTTAGATATCATAAAAACTCTTAAAAACATCTACCAAAACAACAAAATGGAAGTCAAAAAATATGGACAACTTACAGAACCTATAGATATAATCAAAGAAATAAGACTCACTAAGCCGTATGCTGTTCAATCATGGATAGTCATAAAAAGTGTCAACAAAGGAAAAGGATACAGAATGGGAAACAACGAATATGGGAATGGGAAAAATACTCTGTTTAATACTCTGTAAATTTTTCTATATTTGTTGCAGTTTGGGCTCCATGAATGGACAGTCAGAAAGACAACACAAAACCAAACAATCGAATTTTTTAAATCTCATTCCAATACAATACAGATCTTTGTAATAAAAGACTTTGTTAAGAGATGTAATTACATATAGAAGGACACATACATATAATCAGAAATTTCGAGTAACATAACTATTAAATTTGCCTACAAATATAGAACAAGGATCTTGACATTTACAAAAGATGAACGAAAAAGAAGAATTTTCATCAAATATTGTCAGAATCCATTGATGTGGCCTTTAAATTTCCATTGAATTTGACAAGGATACACGTATTATATAATAAATAACCTCTTTTAGAAAAATCTCATTATCTTTTAAAAATGAACAAAATAATATAACAATTACTGAAGGCTTGGGCGTTTAATTGTTCATAACTTGCGTCATGAATCAATAATAATATTGATTCAATTAGGTTCTTACTCATTAACAGTCAATTGATATAAAAAAGAAATAGAAAATAAATGAATACATGACAATGTACTTAGAAGCGAATGACTTAGACCTTGAGGTCGTGAGTTTTTGTATATGAAAGGTGAATAGACTATAGTAGGTAGATACATTTCCTAGTCACTGGCACTACAATAATGTAAAGAAGTATTCGGCCGTCATTATAATAGCACCAGTTCTATATAAATACATTTAATAATAGAAAATACTGGGGCCTAGTAAGGTTCTAAAAAACAATTTAATAGTTCACGAGCGTTTACAGACCTAGCCAAAGTTGACATTTTCATTCCGAAAAAAAAAGGCACCAATTGTTAATATCTATACAAACATCCCACAGAGACAACTTATAATAACTATTATACTATCGGGAAATAAGACCATGTCCGAGATATTGAATTATCCAGATATCTGAATATTTTTTTTTAGTTATTATAAAAATGTACGAAGAAAACTTACCTGTTTCTTGCCTAGTGTTAGAGGCCGTTTTTTAATTGTTAACAATTAAGTGCTAAAAACGCAAAATAGTTGACATAAAATTACAAAATTTGATTGTTCAGAACATTAAAAAAGTTTCAAAATGCTGATTTTTGAAAGTTAAAAAGTCAATTTGTTGCTTTTCAAACGGCAAAATAAATGAAAATCGTTATTTGTCAATAACTTATATTAAAACTATAGTAGAATTTTCATCATACCAAACTTTGGTGTTTCACCCAAAGTTGGGTTTTGGGTTACTTAACAAACCCCTTAAAATTGGAAACCCATCCATGTATTACTTTAAAAGTTATTTCTATTAGTGCAGCCGATATGTGAAACAATTGTGAATTTAATGATAGAAGTATATAATTTGGACCACATATACTGCACATATAAAGGTTCAAATTTAGATATGAGACCATCTCAGATTTTGCCTTTTACAAAAAAAGGCAGGGATTCAAAATGGCTACTATACATATGACTAATAGCACGATAACTTTTGCACTTTAGCACGATTTCAACCAAATTTGGTATATAGGTTCTTTTTTTGATGTATAAGATCGAGGTCTTGAACCGGAAAAATCGGTTTACCAGAAGTTGTTTTTTCTGGTTTTTATGTAAAAATATGCTGTTTTTTTTCAATTTTTTCACCCTGTTGTATTAATTTTTTAAAAAGTTAATACCGTCACTGAAAAGAGCGTAAAAATATTTTTAACTTTTTAGTGATGTTAATTACCATTTAATAAATGCAAAACGTATCTTCACATGTACCTATATGCGGCAGATTCGTGCAAATATTATAAGAATTATTGTGCATTTAATGGTAGAAGCATATAATTTGGACCAAATATACTACACATATAAAGGTTCAAATTTAGATACGAGGCCATCTCAGTTTTTGTTCCTTTTACAAAAATGGCGGGCATTCAAAATGGCGACTATACATATGTGACTAATAGCACGATATCTTTTGAACGAAACGTCAGATTTCAACCAAATTTAGTATATAGGTTCTTTTTTTGATGAATAATATCGAGGTCTTGAACCGGTTTACCAGAATTTGTGTTTTTACTGTTTTTTTTTATGTAATAATATGTTGTTTCTTTTTCAATTCTTTCACCCTGTATATATAAATTTTTCAAAAAGGTAATAACGACATTGAAAAGAGTGTAAATATATTTTTTAGGAAATATTTTGAACTTTTCAGTTGTTTTAATTACCATTTAATAAATGCATAACGTATGTTTACACGTACCTATGGGCGGCAGATTCATTTTGAATGGCCGTCATTTTTGTAAAAGACTAAATCTACCATGGCCTCATATCTAAATTTGAATCTTTGTATGTGTAGTATGTGTGGTCCAAATTATATGCTTCTACCATTAAATGCACAATAATTCTTATATTATTATTTGCACGAATCTGCCGTACATAGGTACCTACATGTGAAGATACGTTATGCATGTATTAAAAGGTAATTAATATAACTAAAGAGTTCAAAATATTTCCTAAAAAATATTTTTACGCTCTTTTCAACGCCGGTGTCACCTTTTTGAAAAATTAATATACAGGGTGTTAGTAAATAAGTATGAAAAATTTTAAGGGCTAATTCTACATGAAAAATTAATATCAGTTTGCTCTATAAACATATGCCCGCAAATTCTTAGTTTCGGAGATACGGGGTGTTGAAATTTTTATTTCAAACTGCCAATTTATTTATTGCTCTAAGACCAGTTGAGCTATGAAAATGAAATTTGGTGAGTTTTAGGAGGTAGTTATTACGAATTTTTTGACATACAATTTAGAATTTTGTATTCATCATTGGCGCGCCTACGGGCAATGGTCTGAATTTTTTTAAAGAAAAAAATAGTACGCCACTGAGATATTTCGAATTAAAAATTATTTTTAAATTCCACGTCTAATTTATGATAAAAAACCTTTCTTGTCTTTTTTTTCATATGATGCACCGTTTTTATGCAGAAAAATAAAACATCTTGGCGCGTATTTTTCATATCTTAATACATCATCAAGAACTATCCAATATAATAATACTAAACTAGAACAATAACAGAAAATATTACTAATAAGATTTCAACTAGGTGCAAAGCTGCAAGAAATGTTTAAAATGATCTCCTTTACAGATAACAGAAGAATTTTATATTCATCATTGGCGCGCGTACGGGTAATGGTCTGAATTTTTTGAAGAAAAAAATAGTACGCCACTGAGATATGTCAAACTAAAAATCATTTTTGAATTCCTCGTTGAATTGTCGACAAAAAATCTCTCTTGATTTTTTTTCATATGCGGCGCCGTTTTTATGCAAAAAAATTAAACATCTTAACGTTTACAAAGTATTTGAACTAAGTTTCTATGCATATGGAAACTACCTCAAATACTTGGTAAGCGTTAAGATGTTTTATTTTTTTGTATAAAAACGGCGCCTCGTATGAAAAAAAGGAAAGAAAGATTTTTTGTCGTAAATTGAACGAGGAATTCAAAAATGATTTTTAGTTTGACATCTCTCAGTGGCGTACTATTTTTTTCTTCAAAAAATTCAGACCATTACCCGTACGCGCGCCAATGATGAATATCAAATTCTTCTGTTATCTGTAAAGGAGATCATTTCTTGCAGCTTTGCACCTAGTTGAAATCTTATTAGTAATATTTTCTGTTATTGTTCTAGTTTAGTATTATTATATTGGATAGTTCTTGATGATGTATTAAGAAATGAAAAATACGCGCTAAGATGTTTTATTTTTCTGTATAAAAACGGTGCATCATATGAAAAAAAGACAAGAAAGGTTTTTTATCATAAATTAGACGTGGAATTTAAAAATAATTTTTAATTCGAAATATCTCAGTGGCGTACTATTTTTTTCTTTAAAAAAATTCAGACCATTGCCCGTAGGCGCGCCAATGATGAATACAAAATTCTAAATTGTATGTCAAAAACTTTGTAATAACTACCTTCTAAAACTCACCAAATTTCATTTTCATATCTCAACTGGTCTTACAGCAATAAATAAATTGGCAGTTTGAAATAAAAATTTCAACACCCCGTATCTCCGAAACTAAGCATTTGCGGACATATGTTTATAGAGCAAACTGGTATTAATTTTTCATGTAGAATTAGCCCTTAAAATTTTTCATACTTATTTACTAACACCCTGTATACAGGATGAAAGAATTGAAAAAGAATAACATATTTTTACATAAAAAAAAACAGTAAAAACAACAATTCTGGTAAACCGATTCTTCCGGTTCAAGTCCTCGATATTATTCATCAAAAAAGAACCTATATACCAAATTTGGTTGAAATCTGACATCTCGTTCAATAGTTATCGTGCTATTAGTCACATATGTATAGTCGCCATTTTGAATGCGCGCTATTTTTGTAAAAGGAACAAAAACTGAGATGGCCTCGTATCTAAATTTGAACCTCTATATGTGTAGTGTATGTGGTCCAAATTATATGCTTCTACTTCTGGTAAACCGATTCTTCCGGTTCAAGACCTCGATCTTATACATCAAAAAAAGAACCTATGTATATACCAAATTTGGTTGAAATCTGAAGTCTCGTTCAAAAGTTATCGTGCTATTAGTCACATATGTATAGTCGTCATTTTGAATCCCCGCCATTTTTGTAAAAGGCAAAATCTGAGATGGCCTCCCATCTAAATTTGAACGTTTATATGTGTAGTATATGTGGTCCAAATCACAATTCTTATAATATTTGCACGAATCTGCCGCACTATATTTGTTTATCCCACAGACCTTTCTTTTGCAATAACATAAGACACACAATAACGAAGATAGAGCAATTATGCTTATGCCAAATGAAAGTAGAAGAGTGATACTACCAAAATGTATTAAAAAATTAAAAATCATTTAATATAGTCAAAAATGCCACATTTTTGAAATTTTGTAGTTTATAAATATTTAGAATAACTTTAAAAATATTGTCCGTAGCAAAAATCTTTTTACATATTCGAAAAACTGGTATTTTACCCAAATATTCAAAAATGTAGTTCAAATCATAGTCGTGGTAAGTGAAGGGGGAAGTGGGAGCCGACAAATTCACGAGTTCAAAAACTAAAACAGAAACTTAAAACTATCATTTTCTATGTCTAGGAATGTACTCAATTTTCTATATATCTCGGGATTTTGATCTTTCTTTTTTTAATTTGCATGTACTTTTTGTGTACATTACAAATATGCAATTTGTCAATTTATTAATTAACAAACAGTCTAATTTGTTTAAACAATTTTTGAAAAAATAATTATTTCCCCAAAAGTCTATTTTTTTAATCATACTCATACATCATTATTAATTATAGAAAAAGTTCAAGTACACTTTAATAAATAAATTATCTTCAATAAACAATTATTAAGTAATAAAAATAATTTACTTATTAAAGTGCATTTGAGCTTTTTCTATGATTCAAAAAATAGATTTTTAGAAGAAAATTATTTTTTCAAAAATGGTTTAAACAAATTAGACTGTTTATTAATTAATAAATTTATAAACAAATTGCATATATTTGTAATGTACGTAGAAATCACAAACAAATCAAAGAAAGAAAGTTCAAAATCCATTGAGTAGATCCGGAAATATAGAAAATTTTAGTAGTTTGAAATTTATTGTTCGGTATTTGAACTCGGTGGATTTGTAGATCCCTCTTGTCACCACTTGAACTACATTTTTTAAAATTCGTAGAGAGTCCTATGAAGGTACAATGTTTGTGCAAATTTTGTGACAAAAAATACAAATTCTATTTTTGAGAATGGCATTTATTAGGTTCCTTAATTATTATCAACAAATTAGCTGTGAATTAAAATAAAAACATGGTTAACTTTGGCCCAAATTTACCTAGGCCAAATTTTTTTGTTCGAAAATTCGTGATAAAATCCAGTTTTGCGTATAATATGTAAAAATATTTTTTCTATGGATAACATTTTTAAAGTTATTCTAAATGTTTATAAACTACAAAAATTTAAAAATTTGACATTAGGATTTTTGACTATAGAAATTTTTATCATTTTTTAATACATATTGATAGTATAAGTCTTCTCTTTTCACTTGGCACTTGCAGAATTGCCCTATCTTTATTATTTTTTGTTTTATGTTATTGCAAAACAAAGGTATCTTGGATAAACAAATAGAAATAACTTGCAAATTAATTAATGGATGCGTCTCAAATTTTAGGTGGTTTGTCAAGTACCCCAATACCCAACTTTGGGTGAAACACCTAAGTTCTACGTTAGTTTTAATAAAAATTATTAACAAATAACGAGTTTCACTTATTCTGCAGTTTGCGAAGCAACAAATTGATTTTTTAGTTTCAAAATTCGGCATTTTGAAGCTTTTTCAATGTTCTAAAAAAACAATCAATTTTTATAATTTTATGTCAAGTATTTAGATTTTTAATGAAGTGCAAAAAAATCGAAAAAATCGCGTTTTTGCACTAAATTTTTAATAATCAGGCCGGCGCAAATTAAACCTAAGCGAGACACAGCCTGCGCCGGCGGGACGGGTGACCCGTGCATTTATTTTTCTAGCGCACCGCATATTGAACACAAGCCAAACCAACCGTTGGCTATCGACGGCGACGTGGCGAATAAAGACGGGCAAAATCAGTGCGGACATGTAACGGTTACTTTTGATACCGGCTCTAAGTGGTACTGAGTACAAATACTGATTACAAAACACTGATGTATCTGATCCTTGTACTGAATTGAGTAGGCAACATAAAATCGGTATTTCCGTACTTGTAACTAGTAAGATTTTAAAAATATCTTACACGTATCTTACTAGTCGTAGCGGTATGACTTTCGAAAACATCGAATTTGATCATAAGCGGGTGCATAAAAACATATCTTACACTGAGTATTTTATTTCTGCACATAATACATACCTACATATTTAAAATAATCTCTCCTCTACTGTTCGGTCATAACTCATATTCCTCAATTTACTGCTCAGATCACAATCATTTACAATTACTGCAGGATCGCAATCATTTACAATTACTGCAGGTCATAATTCATAATCCCTTCGCTACTGATCGGTCATAAAAAATAACACTATCTGCATATTTCGTTTTTAATTTTTAAGCATAAACAAAAATGATGTAATAAACAAAAATGTAATATGCCGACAAGTTGAATTTGAGGGTAATACGATATTTTTATCGATCACGGTTTTAAGTAACATGAATCTGTTTTCACCTTATTTTTCTAATAACTTTGATTATTAGTTTCGTATCGCCGCTTATTTAGTCTACCAAAAGTTATCAGAATTTAATGACAAAGACAACGCAGTTTTCACTCGGGGTGTTGACTATGCTAATATTTTTATTTATCATAATAAATTGTACTTAGGTACCATCCGTATTCGTTTCAGATACTTCCATCTCGCAAACAAAAATACGTAAAAATAAACATCTGGCGGTGAGTCACGCGTCCCACGGCCCAAGAAAACTGTACGCCGATGACAAACGTTCCCAAGCGAGATCTGCGAACGCATGAACTGATAGTTGGATGCGCAAAACTGTCTACGCAGTTCGCCGGTGCAGGTTGTGTCTGGCTTGGGTTCAATTTGCGCCGGGCCTTAAAAAACGAATCCAAACTCTAGGCAAGAAACAGGCAGGTTTTCTTCCTACATGTTTACAATAACTAAAAAAGTTGTCAGATACCAGGATAATTAAATGTCCTGAGAAAATCTTTATTTTCCTGGACTAATAACCGAACGAGACCTTTTAAACAGTTTTTAAAAACCATTTAACGAGAGAAACCCATTAAAAGAAGAAATGAGCTATAAATATCTTTTTCTTCCGGTGACATAAGTTATGAACGTGTTCTATGCTTTATTAGAAATGTTAATTAACAATCCTTCTGTAGCTCGTGCACGAACATCTTCATAAAGGAAAATCAACTTACGATGTCCTAGAGCCATGAATATTGTTTATGATTTAATCAACAAGATTACAAAATTTCAATTTTGCACATTAATGCCAACATTTTTTAATAAGTAAAATGAACGTTACCTTAGGGCCTAGAGGGAACAAAGCAAACCACAGAGTAAAAGAAGGATAATGAAAACATAAAAAATAGCAAGGAAATAAAATAATAGCACAAGGCAAGAACATTCAAAAGGAAATGGAAAAAATGAAAATATGACATGCTTAACACCATAGCCTAGCAAAAAGACAGTTTATCAATGTAAACAAAAAGATGATGTAGAAATCACAAAACGGTACAAAAAGAAATTGTATCAATAAAACAGGAACATTGCACGAGCCTTTAAGACTCAGAACAAAAACCATCACAGACAATCCTCAGATTTAAAAACTCAGGTACTTCAACCGAAAATCAGTAAAGATGAAATCAAAAAAGCACTAAAATAAATTAACTAGCATAAAACTAGTAGGAAAATATGGCATAACCCAAGATATGTTGATGAATTGAGGAAAAAATTCAACTGAGGTTTTGTATATAATAAATAAAATTTTTAGCGAGAACAAGGTACATACCTACTTAACGACTGGAACGATGCAGTAACTATGTTATTGAAAAAAAAAACGAGACAAAAAAGATCTAAAGAACTAAAGAATCAAAGGTTCTTTAAGACTAAATGGTATAAATGGTATAAATTCCAGACGCACTCTTGGAAAAGTGTGTAGCAAAGATACAGCGAAAAAGTGCCATCTTCAGACTAAGCAAGATATAAAGATTTGCTTGCCCTGAAATCTCACTGTTCTTGGAACAGTGTGTAGCAAATAAACAGCGAAAAATGCCACCCTCAGACTAAGCAAGGTGCAAAGACTTGCTTGCCTTGAAATCACAGTAAAGGGGCACACCAACAGCAGCTACAGAGGCCCCACTGGACCTCCCTTATTTAGACATCGATGTAAAAGAAGAGACGAGAATGGTATACTAGAGAGTGCGAAAAAACCTGAGCAACGTATTGGTTAGATCAGGACATAACAACATCATAAATAAAATCAATCTTAGCATACGTTGATGACATTGACATTATCGGGCGTTGTAAGCAAGATGTTGAGCAATATTTCGTAGCCTTAAAAACGGCGGCAAAACAGGTCAATATAGTCATCAACGAAGATAAAACCATTGCATACCTACTGGTTACTAATGAGGACCGAGAAACAGTCTTTGGAAGTCAAATCTTTGAACGTGTTGACAGCTTCACATACCTTGGCTCGCTAGTGACTAGTACCACTAAAACAAGCGAATAAATTATAAGAAAAATAAGCCTAAAAAGACAATTCCACTCAAGTAACACAAAAAAATGAACTATTATAATATACAAAACACTTCTGAAAACATATCCTCACACAAGGTGCAGCAATATGAACCCTAGAACAGAAAGATATAAGACTTTTGGGAATATTGAAGCGTAAACACTTTAACGAAACAGGCGTCGTATCGTTCATTAAAACACAACGACTCAGATGGACTGAACATATAATATTAATACAAGACAACACGACCGCTTAAAACCTAACAACAGGAACAACCTGCAGGAAGAAGAAGCAGAGACCGACCGCAAATTAGGTGGTTGGAATGAGTTGATAACGACTTAGGGATTTTAACCCGGAAGTAGTCGCGCTCACTTCTGTAACGTGAGTAGACGCGTGTTAGATTCTATCTCACAATACGAATTTACAACAAATTTTTATTTAATAGTATTTTTATTTACTTGTTATGTTAGAAATATTATTTCTAACAATTATTAAAGCTAATTGGCTCTCCCCAAAGCCATAAATTCCACAAAAAGAAGAAGAAGAAAAAAAATTTAAAAAAATAACAAAAAATCCTACGCATTACTACACCCTTCCTCGAGGCACTTCAAATTTTTTCAAAATTGCAAAATTTTTCATCAAGTTATCGCGAAAAAGAATAAAATGTGAGATTCTATCTAACGACACGACTACTCGCGGGTTAAAAATCAGAAAATGGCAACAGGTCGCCAGAAACCGAACAGAATGGCGACGAATGTTGGAGTAAGCCAAGATCCACAAATGATTGTAGGGTCAAAAATGATGATCCTCGGTAAAAAGTATTGTTTTTATTTGTGTATGTTGGTTGCTTTGTATACCTGTTCGAAAAAGTAATGAATGGAATACGAAAATGAGAAGAAAAAAGAAAAGTGGGAGTGGTTACAGATAAATAAAACTTAAAGCAAGCCAGAACTAAAGACAACATTATGAAAGAAGGAAGTTGTAAATAATATAATGGCGACTATGAGGATAGAAGAATGAAAAAAAGATAAAACACATCTGCAATAAAAATAAAGCCAATAGCCATTGTATGGGAACAATAAAAATATAATATAGAATAAGGAATAAGGCATGATAGATTGAACATTCTGTGACGAATTACCGACTGCAAATAACAGGTTCCGTCTCGACAGCCCGTCACGTAAGGAGACATCTGGAACAATGACACACCGAACCAGCGAGGAAACAGTTCTCGTGAATGATCGACAGTCAAGGCCACGGATTACTAGTGATGGGCGGTTCCGTTTTTCTGGAACGTTCAAGAAAATGTCTGGTTATTGATGAATTTTTCCATTGTACTTTGTGCCCATTGTATCAGGAATGTTTGCATAGCTGCGATTTGTCCAAGTTTCTACATTTGATGTATTTTTCAAGATCATTTATCCTGACATCTAGTGATTTTGCGGTTTATACGCATAAAAATTGTTGCATTCAGAAGCTATTTTATAGATGCAGTCCTTTGATCTCTCTTGTATGTTGATAGGTTTGGTTGGTACAACAATTTATATATGGGAGAAACCGCAAAACAACTAGGTGTCAGGATAAGCGAGCATGAATCATACATCAAAAACAGAGACTTCGACAAAACGCAGATTTACAAACATACCTGGGACAATGAGCACAGAGTACAATCGAAATATGTATCAATAATCATGACATGAAAAAGAAAAAAATCAAAGAAGCAGCTCTCATCCTACTTAATGAAGAAAAATGTGTAGCAAGTCTCTCAGCAGAATGTAACAAGCTTTGGTTGCCAATACTAAAAGAAAAAATCAACAAGAATATACCAACAATAGCAGATTAGTAGAAAAGTCAAATATATATCATCTACAATTAAATACACAATAAATACATAAACATAATTATAATACATAACCACATAATACACAAACAAATAATTCAAAAACATACAAAATAACCAACATTTGATATCCTGGGGACACAAAATTCAAGAGGAAATTTATATATCAATCACATTTTCAATTTATAGAAGTCGTAGGAAGAGAGCAATATTAAAATATTACGAAATAAAACATTTAAAAAACGCCAAATTTTTATTAGAACCAATTATAGAGATTGGAAAAAAGTGATATTTTAAACAACACAAATAAAATCGAAATTTAGATAATAATTTTAAATGTGCAATTTTGTCGTGCTTTCGACAATAATTATTTTGTCAGGCAACATTACTTAGGTGTAATTAAAAACTCATTATGTCTAGAAATATATTTTAGCTATATTAAATTTTAATGATTAATTAAATCCATGTTATTCTTTCTTCAATTTAACAAGTAATTAATTTTTATGATAAAAATCATAGGTAGCCGTTTTTTTTCTATTTTTAGAAAGTACATATATTCAGAAATATGACTTGTGCCATGTGTTACATGATATAAATCACAATAATGGACGTTTAAAATACCCTCACACACATTTTATAGTACAATATGAGGGTGTTATATTTACTGCTGACTCGAGACATCCTCAAGAATCACGTTGTAGGAAATTATGGTTAATTTTAAACGTTAGTAAGAATATTTTCATAATTACCAGTGAAAGATAAAACATTAAGAGCGTATGCGCAAAATTTTGGGTCAATGCTTTTTAAATACATTCTTTTTTTTTTCGAAGCCTGAGAAAACTAATAAGTATTTTTGAAAAATTTAAACGCAGAATGAAAGATTACATTATTACCGGGGGCCGAAAGTCCCTTAAAATAAACAGAACGTTTTTTTTAATGATATATTTGAAATTAAAAATCACACTCAATTTTCTCTTTTTTCACCCCTGTAACTTATTAAAGTAAATATTATAGGAGTTTTCAGGGACTTTAGGCCCTCGGTAATAATGTAATATTTTATTCCGCGTTTAGATTTTACAAAAATATTTATTAGTTTCTTCAGGATTCGAAAAAAACTGAATGCATTTAAAATTCATTGGCCCGAATTAATGGCTTTAATAGTGCTTTAATACTATTAATAGTCCAGGGCGCATCTGTTTTGAGATGGACGTTGAGAGGTGACTCAAATTTTTTTGCAGAAATTGCTTGAAAATAAATCAAATAATAATATTTGAGTTATCCTCCCTCTCAAAAAGGTCCGGAACATTGTTTAAATAATCAAAATGTCAAAAATTGAAGAAAGAATTCGATTTTTTTCTTGGTTTTTTGATTATAACTTTAAAAGTATTCATTTCCGAGAAAAGTTGTACTAACATAAAAGTTGCGTAATTAAATTTACTACAATATAAAATTCGTTAGAAATTTAAAAAATAGTCACCCTAGTTGCAAAATAGCAATATTTGCGAAAGAATCATACAAAAACAAGTATTCGCATTTTACGTTTTTCAACCATTTATGCTACACTTAGGACCTTCATATTTCATCCAGAAAAAACTTTATGATACAGTAAAACAATACTGTAAATTTCTTTAAGATCGATTTAATAGATTTTGCAAAATAAATTTTGCAATCCAGCTTTCGCAAAAAAAATTCATTTTTTCAAAATGTTACAGGATTGAAAATAAAGCAGAGAGCAAGTTGAATTTTTTTTTGCTTATAGAAGTTTACTGTACCTTTCATTTGCAATTTTCAAAATTAAAATCAATTAATCATCACGGCGTCAGAAAATTTTTGAAATAAAAAATAATTTTTGGTGCTACGCGCAGGACAGCGGTGTTCGATTCACACAAGTTGATTTCCACCAAAATTTGTTCCAATCTTTATATAATATATTATTTTCTTACTCTATATTTTGTTGCATTTTAATATTTTAATTCCACAAAAATCAAACTAATTTTATTATTGTTTGTGAAATATTGTTTAAAACAATTGCATATGTTTAAAAATAATAAACTTTTATTATTTAAGTTAAAATATATGAACAAAGAAAGTTTTTGCTAATAAAAGTGTTATTTCAAAGGATAGAGTAGGTGTTTTTATTTTGCAACAAACAAATTTATTTATTTATATCGAAATGTAATAAAAATTAAAATGTATCAATCATTATCAAAGGTCATTGGAATGCCCAATCAGAGCAAACTATCCGCTGTCCTGCGCGTAGCACCAATAATTAATGTTTATTTAAAAAAATTCCTGACGCCGTGGTGTTAATCGATTTTAATTTTTCAAAATTGCAAATGAAAGGTACAGTACACTTCTATATGCAAAAAAATTTTCCACTTGCTATCTGCTTTATTTTCAGTCCTGTAACATTTTGAAAAAATGAATTTTTCTTACGAAAGCCGGATTGCAAAATTTATTTTGCAAAATCTATTGAACTGATCTTAATGAAATTTACAGTATTGTTTTACTGTATCATAAAGTTTTTCAGGATGAAACATGAAGGTCCTAAGTGTAGCATAAATGGTCGAAAAACGTAAAATACGAATACTTGATTTTGTATGTTTTTTTTACCATTATTGCTATTTTGCAACAAGGGTGACTATTTTTTAAATTTTTAGCCAATTCTATATTGTAGGAAATTTAATTACGCAACTTTTATGTTAGTACAACTTTTCTCGGAAATGAATACTTTTAAAGTTATAATCAAAAAACCAAGAAAAAAATCGAATTTTTCCTTAATTTTTTGACATTTTGATTATTTAAACAATGTTCCGGACCTTTTTGAGAGGGAGGATAACTCAAATATTATTATTTGATTTATTTTCAAGCAATTTCTGCAAAAAAATTTGAGTCACCTCTCAACGTCCAAATGTACTAATATTTTTACAGATGGGCCCTGGTCTATAAAGGGTTCAAGTTCAAACAAAGTAAGCGTGTGCTCACTACGGAGACCAAAGGATGGTATCCTAGCCTAAAGCATAGTATCCTACTCTTCATATTCGTGAATTCTGGCATTCAAAATAATGCATTTATTTTACATAGCGATCGATAATATAGTTTCGATCGCCAGGTAAAATAAATACATTATTTTAAATGCGAGAATTCACGAATATGAAGAGTAGGATGCTATGCTCTAGGCTAGGATACCATCCTTTGGTCTCCGTAGTGAGCAAACCCTTACTCTGTATGTTTATTCAGAACCAGAATATTAGGTCCTATTCTTTTTGTAATAGAGCCATGGCACTACCTTATTTTTACCAAAAACATATTTTTTATCTTTAAAACGCCTTAAAGCCCGTTAATTTTTTTCTGCGCATTTCTTTTTTCTTCATTCTGGCAACTGTATGCGTAAGGCAGCGTTTAGACGCCGCGATAAATGCAAGCAATTTATCGTAACGATCGAGTTGTTTCAATTTAACGTTGTGTGTAAACGGTACATAGCAGCGATTTATCGCTAGTTTAGACGCGTAGAAATGCGAGCCATTTATTGTAACGATCGAGTTGTTTCAATTTATAATCAATCGCGACAATATATCGCAGCGTCTAAACAAGCTTTAAAAAAATCAATAAATCGTAGCAATTTATCGTCACAATAAATTGCTCGCATTTATCGCGACGTCTAAACGCTGCTTTATAAAACCCTCGCCAGCCACAGTGGACGGGATAGCCTGGTGCCAAAATCTTACTGGCTCGCCTGAAAAGAGATTTTACGAGCATTCTATGTAAGTAACGCAGATAGAGCTATATTGCACTTTTAATATACGTTTAAATGAGATAAGTTGTGCCGGGCTCGAGCTAGTGGATCGTATCGTAAGATAATAATGTACATAGTATCTATTTTGAGTATCTTTACGCGCTCCCTGCCGTTTTTATTTATTGTCGTCTATTATATATTACTAAGTTTTTGTATTTATAATTATTAAATTTTTAATTAGTAAACTTTTTATTATAAATTATTATATTTTAAATAACTAAAATTTTTTTAAATAAAAACCCAGTTAAATTTAGCTTATCGTGATAATCTAATTAAACACAATAAACAAGTGGATAAGAATCGATATGTTTTGAATCAAATTATAAATTGTGTAAGGTATTGTGGAGCTTTCGAGTTAGTTTTGAGAGGTGACGGCGAAAAGGAAAATTCAGAAAATGATGCATATTTAAGAGCTGTTCAATTTTAGCGCTGAATTAGACAACGACTTTAAGGGTCATATTCAAAGTTCCAAATCTTTTAGAGGTACCTCGAATCAACCCCAAAATGAACTCCTGGAGTGCATGTTAGATGGTTATCACGAGGAAATTAGGTAAGAAATTGAAAACTCTTTTTGTGTTGCAGTGATTGCCGATGAAACGACATACATTGATGGTGAATTTGAGTTAGTTATAGTTTTCCGATATTTGTGTAAAGGACGGCAAAAGTTGAGAAATTTTGGAGATTTTACGTGCTGGACGGACATGATGTCAAATCAATCACTGAATGCATTTTAAATGTTTAAATTTCTTGACACACCAGAAATGGTAGATATGTACCTACATAATGTAAAAGTATCCGCACGTATTTTTTTCAATTTCTATTTTATAATACCTTCTTTGACAATATCGTGAACCCGTCACTAATAATTTACGCAGCTGCCTGAATGCTGGCACTTCCTACTTAAAGTGATACGAGCCGCCACTGCCACCATCCCTTTTTATTGCATCCCTGATTTGTATTGCATTAACCACATATTTGGCATCGATTATTTCAATCTTCTGTCGACTTAACATTTACGAATGGACGCTGTTATAATAATACAGTAATGTTGTTGTGAAGCTATTTCCATGTGGCATTTTTATAATCAACTATTTTCAATGGGAAATAAACCACAATTTTACAAAAAAAAAAAATCGACACCCGACTTGGGCGTCGAAACGTTAATAAAATCATTTTTTTGGTAAAATTGTAGCTTATTTTATACGAATAAATACAGCAATGCAGCTAATAATACAGCAATACATCGACTTCTCAGTTTGCATCTTATTGGTCCTTTACTGATTACATTGTTCTAGTTTTCTGAGTTGAAATCATTATGTTAAATTATTTTGTTCTTGTATTATATCTTTAAGTCTTACTCTGTAAATGCCTTCTTAAAGTCGATCAAATATGGTAATGCCGGTATATTGTGTTCTAATTATTTCTCTATAATATTACATCTGTACACGACCTTCTCTTAAAGAAAATCTTGTTGCTCATCAATGAGCAACAAGGTTAAAGGTTATAGAGATGATTTATTCGTTGTTGCCAAATTTTGCAAATAAATTTTTGTGGCTTAATCCCAAATAAACATAGGTTTAGGTAATATTTAACTATGTAAGATGAAAAATATTACAGAATTTCACTATTTCATGAATCATTAGGACGTAGGCATTTTGTATAGTCGGTTCGCTAAACTCAGACACAACTGGCTAGTGATTTCAGTAAGTAATTTTGCCAATTTGTAAAATTAAAAAAATAATTTGGTAAAAAATAATTACTAAATAGTTAATAATTACTAAATAATGAGAAAATTTTGCCAATTTTGGCAAAATTGGCAAAAAACAAAAAAATTACCGACTAAAATCACTAGCCAGTTGTGTCTGAGTTTAGCGAACCGACTATACCTACTGTTTAAGAGAAAATAAATCTGAGATTGGTTACAATCAACATAGGTTCTATATTACCTCAAATTTTATCAAGATAGAAACATCCGTTATTTCTCAAATATTTCGATTGCATTAATTTTTGAAGTTGCGAATATTCTCTAGATGCGATTGGGAAAAATGTTGACAGTGAATTTTTATAAAATCAACAGTATGAACTACGCGCACATAGACAGTATGAAGTTAGTTGATAAATCTTTCAAGTTATCAGTATCAGTATCAGTGCAAATAAAGTGTGAAAAAAATATATTGGTGTTTTTGGTAAATATATTTATTATAATTTTTGTGTCTTTGGATTTGTCTTCGTTGGGAAGAGGAAAGTAAATATGATGAAAGAAGAATAAAAAGCAATCTTAATTATTATATTATTTATACACTCTGTCAATGTCTATATTATTTGCACTCTCTGTAAATATAGACACTCTCTGTCTATAATTTATACACTCTATAATTCATTTTGATATCACACTGACTTACACGGTTATCGCCCAAAAAACCGTAGTCAAGAAGTCGGATATGTTTTGGATGGGTGACTTCATGTTGTTGCCTTGCCTTATTTTTTTTTATTTTTGGTATTGTTTTAATAACATTTTTTTGAAAGTAGTAAGTATTAAAATTAGTTTAATATTTAAATAAAACACAAATAAACTGTTTAGAGTACATTTATTTCGTTGAAATCATATAATAGAAGTATAACTTCTTACGTACGTGAAAAGTACACACACACATTCTTTTTTTTTTTCTACTAGGTTGTTCAATAAGTTTTGCGGTTCGACAAGAGAGAGGGATGCTACTATCCTATATATTTTTTTTGTTATGTTGGTACATTCTTCGTATGAACGAATGTGAAATTTTATTTAAATCTGTCAATTCATTATTTTTTTAGAAGCCATTTAGTATCGATGTGTCACAATATTTTTTACAATGGAATTAATCACGTATCATGCAGTAATTGAATTTTTATTTTTGAAAGGTTTAAAAGCAAAGAAAATTTATGAACGAATGTTGAAAGTGCATAAGGACTTTTCGCCTTCAATTATTACAATAGATGAGTTGCTCAATTTAAACGTGACCGTTCAAGCCTTGCTTGAAGACGATCTACGTCAAGAACGCCCAAAAAAGCAACAACACCAGAAATCATAGAAAAAACACATGAAATGGTATTGGAGACTCGTCGAGTAACTGAAAGTAATTTAGTAGAATCCTTAGGCATCTCATTGGGCAGAGTAATCAATATTTTGGCCGAAGTATTGAGTTTCGAAAAGCTGTGGTCACAATGGGTGCCGCATTTGCTGACAACGGAACACAAACACATTCGAATGCGACTTTCTCAGCAATATTTACGGCGTTTTCGAAAGGATAAAGTAGATTGTGTGCGTTGATTCATCACAATAGATGAGACTTGGTCTATCACCATGATCCTGAATCAAAACAAGAGGTTAAAGAGTGGTAGAATCTGGTTTTTCGGCTCTAAAACGAGATTTGTTTCCAGAAATCGGCCAAGAAGAGTTTAGCGTCAGTTTTTGGGAAGGGAGAGGAATTTTTTGTGGATTACTTGCAAACTGATAAGACAATAAATTCTGGATATTATTGTAATCGTATAGACCAGCTGAAGGAAAAAATGGTGAAGAAAGACCCGGTTTGCAAAAGAAAAAAAATCTTTTTCATCAGGACAATGCACCATGTCATATGAGCATTTTATCAATGGCTAAAATCCATGAATTAAAGTTCGAATTGTTGAAGCAGCCAAATTATTAATCAGATTGGGTTCACATAGCGACCATTAGCTTCAATACTTACCTAAAAAAAAATTATGCGTGGAAAGCGATTTTCATCAAATGATGAGTATACAGGGTGTTTCATTGGGAAACGGAAATACTTTGTGGTGAATAGAGGTCACCGAGCCGGTTCTAGATATAGTACATTTTTTGCCCTACCGACTTTTATAACCGATTTTGCCCATTTCTTTCTTAAGCCATAATTTTAGAACCACCCTGTATATTTTTTTAATATTTGGTACACATATGTCTCATTCAAAACCCAAACGACCGACATACTAACCATAAGAAAAATCCAGGTCCGGATTAACAAAAAATTATAAAGTAATTGTGACCTTAAAACAACACCCTGTATATTGAAATCTTGAAAATCTGTTAGCATATTTGAAAAGGGCACAAAAAAGTAAGTTTAACGGTCCGCTTCAATTTTTCGGCCAGACAATTTTATGACTTTAATTTTAAAATTATATTGAATTTTTTAAGAACTCTGACATTAAAAAGGAGATATTATTAACTTTTAGTTATAAATTATTAAAGTTAATGAATAAATACTAATTTTAAAAATAATCAATACTTATTTACCACATTGGAACGACCCAATTACTAATGACAAGAAAAATCCAGGTCCGGATTAAGAAAAAAATATAAAGTAATTATGATCTTGAAACAACACCCTGTATATTGAAATTTTGAAAATTTGATTGTGTATTTTAAAAGAGCATAAAAACTGCGTTAAAAGGTGCATGTCAAATTTTGGCGTAGATAATTTAATTACGGCATTTTTGAAATCATTGATTAATTCTGTCAAGATCACAAGAAGCTACCAGAAAAATGAAGAACAATCCCAATGTACTTAGAAAATCGATTCGAAATATTTTAAAACGAGCAAGGAAATGCATCGAACAAAATGGCGGACATTTTGAGCAACTGTAATAGTTCAAATATTTTTAATTTATGTTAAATTGTTGAATTGTAACGAATTTTTGTTTTATTAGATATAGCAGCTTTTTTAATTCTTTACTAAATCATTAAAATATCCCAATTCTCGCAATTCTAATTTTTAATGATGTGCATATAGCTACAAATCCAGAGAATCTATGAAGCCAGCGTAGTAAATAAGTATTAAGTATTTTTAAAATAAGTATTGATTCATTAACATTAAATTATTATTAAAAGTTAACAATACCTCGTTTTTAATCTCAGAGTTCTTTAAAATTTCAATATAATTTCAAAATTGATGTAATTAAATCAACGGCGAAAAAATTAAAATAAGCCTTTAATCACAATTTTTCATGCTCTTTTAAAATGCGCAGACAAATTTTTAAAATTTCAATATACAGGGTGTTGGTTCAAGGTCACAATTACTTTGTATTTTTTTCTTAATCCGGACCTGGATTTTTCTTGTCATTAGTAATTGGGTCGTTCCAATGTGGTAAATAAGTATTGATTATTTTTAAAATGAATATTTATTCATTAACTTTAATAATTCATAACTTACTTACTTACTTAGTCCTAAGCCCTTCTACCTTTAGGTGTAAGGCTGGTGGAGTTGAGTTTGGCATTGTAGTCTCCATGCTTTCCGATCTTGCGCTAGGTTTCTTGCACTTTCCAATGTCAATCCCTTCTTCTCGACTTCTTTCCTGATTTCATCTACCCACATAACTCTTGGTCTCCCTCTTTTGTTTTTCCCCTGCACTCTCGTTTCGAACACTCGTTTTGTTAGCCTCTCGTTCGACATTCTACACACGTGCCCGAACCATCTAAGTTGTCCTTCTACTATTTTTTCATTGATTGGTTCTAGTTTTAGGTTTTGTCTAATTGTTTCGTTTCGTATTTTGTCTGTCCTTTTTCTGTTTGCTATTTTCCTCAGGAACCTCATTTCCATAGCATTGACTCTGGATTTTTGTCTCCCCGTCAATGTCCATGTCTCGCTGCTATACATGATTGTTGGTCTAACTACTGATTTAACGACTGCCGTTTTTACTTTTTCCGGTATCCCTTTTTTCCCAAAAAATGTTGTTTTCATAGTGTTAAATAAGCTTCCTGTTCGTCCCATTCTCTCGTTTATTTCCATGTCTTGTTTACCATTTGATTCGATTATTACTCCTAGGTATTTAAAATATTCCACTTGCTCTAGTTGTTTCCCGTCTAATTCTATTGCGTGTGTCTTCCTCGTATTTGAAATTATCATTGTTTTTGTTTTCTCTGTATTAATTTTCATATTTATGTTTGATAGTTCTTCTTCTAGGATTTCAAGATTGTTCTGTAAGTCTTCTCTGTTTTCTGCTATCAATACCATGTCGTCTGCAAATAGTAGCTCCGATAGTTGAGTCTGTTTCATTTGCCAGTATCCTAATGTTAGTTTTCTCATTCTTCTCTTGGCTTTCTTTATCGCTTCATCCAGTAGCACTGAGAATAGCAGTGGACTCAGCACGCATCCCTGTTTGACGCCTTGACTTGTAGAAAATTCTCTGGATTCCTCGTTATTGGTTCTTACTGTATTTGTATTATTTTTGTACATATCCTTTATTACTTCTATTATGTGTCTGTCGACTCCCCTTTCTGTTAGTGTCTTCCAAACGTCCTTTCTTCGGATTCTGTCAAACGCCTTTTCCAGGTCAATGAAGCACATATGTATCTCTCTATTTTTCTTGATTACCTTCTCACTTACTTGTCTTAATGTGAATATTAGGTCTTGCGTGCTTCTGTCCTTCCTGAATCCACACTGTGTGTCTTCCATAGTTGTTTCTATTTGTGTTTTTATTCTTGTCTCTAGTATTCTTGCTAATACCTTCCCAGGGATACTTGATATGGTGATACCTCGGTAATTATTACAGTTTCTCTTGTCTCCCTTTTTGTGTATTGGTAATATAATGTCTTTCTTCCAGTCCTTTGGTAATTCTGCTCTATTTATGATATCATTCATTAGTTCTTTCATGCTATCCATTCCCTCTGTCCCCATGAATTTTATCATTTCCGGGGTGATATGATCCTTGCCTGGTGCTTTGCCCAGTTTTACTCTTTCTATTGCTTTCTCTAATTCCTCTCTTGTTATGGATTCCACTTGTTGTTCTTCATTCCTTTCTTGTATCTCCCCTATGTTGTCCTTGTCTACATGAGTTAGCTCTTTGAAATGTTCTCTCCATCTTTCCATTATTTGTTTTTCTTCTGTTAGTACGTTTCCATTCTTGTCTTTTATATTCGGCATCGTGTGCTCTTTCTTTTGTCTGAGTTGTTTTAATGCGCCGTAGAAGAGTTTTTGGTTTTCCCTATAATTTTTTGTCATTTTTTGTCCAAATATCTCCCATGACCTTTCCTTTCCTGCTTTCACCGCTATTTTAACCTCTTTCCTTTTTTCTTTATATGCTTCGTAATCTTCCGGGTGTTTTGTGCTTAGGTATCTTTTCCATTTGTCTTTTTTGTTCTTTATTTTCTCTCGTATTTCTTCCGTCCACCATTCTGTTCTCCTCATGTTAGTGTTTGCTATTTTTGCTTTCCCGCAAGTTTCCTCAGCTGCTTTGATTATGCTGGTTTTTAGATATTCCCATTTTTTTTCTATATTTGTATTTTTTGCCCTACCTTTCAAAGTATTATCTAATTTTTCTTGGAATTTCTTCTTATATATTTCCTCTTTTAATTTGTAACTTTTTATTTTTTCATTTACTACCTTTCTTCTCTTTTCTTCTTTTTCCTCTGTTGTTCTCATTCTCATTATTACTAGATGGTGGTCACTGCCAATCTCCGAGCCTCTTTTCACTTTCGTATCCTGTACTCTTTTCCATTTGTTGCTGCTTACCAAAAAGTAATCTATGATTGATTTTTCGTTTCTGCTGTCTTGTACTCTCGTGTATTTGTGTACTTCTTTATGTTTAAATTTTGTATTTGTTATAACTAGTTTATTCTCCATACATATTTCTATTATTCTTTCACCATTTCTGTTTAGCATTTCTTCTCCTTCTTTTCCCATGCACTCCTCTATTCCGCTGTTGTTGTTTCCGACTCTACCGTTTAGATCTCCCATTACAATTATGTTTTCTTCCCCATTATCAATTTGCATTTGGAGCTCCTCGAAAAATTTATCTTTCTCTTCCTTTCTTGCATCTTCATTTACTCCGTAGGCTGTTATTATTGTCCATATTTCTTCGTCCATCAGTTTAATTTTCACCGATAATATTCTCTGGTTAACATATGTTTCTTCTATAACGTGTTGTAGTCTATTCGGTGCAATTATTATCCCGACTCCTTCTTTTGCTCTCTCTTTTGTATCCGCTCCTACCCAAAGTAACCAATATCCTTTGTGTATTTTCTTAAGACCTTTTCCTTTCATCTTCGTTTCTGTTATTCCTAGTATTTCTATTTTTTGTCTTATCATATCTTCTACCAGTTCTTCCTCTTTTCCATTGATGCTTCTCACATTCCATGTTCCCATTTTTATCTCTCCTTTTTTCTGCAATCTAGCTTTCCCCTTTTTCCTATTTTCATCCTTGTTTACCTTTGCATCATCTTTTTCCCTATCGCTTTTCCCATTCATTGCCTTGGTTGTCATTGTTGTGGGTCCGGTCTCATTATTTTCTTTTAGTTTTTTGAAGTCCCTTCCCCGATATTTCTGTGAGTTAGTATAAGTTTCTCTTTATTATGGTCCCATTTCCACTCCTTTCCATTTATCTCTAGTTTCATATATCCTATCTTCGTAGTATTACCTTTGTCTTTTTCTTCTTTTGCCATTTTCCTAATTTTTGCTTGTATTTCCCTTTCCTTTCTTGTTAAATCTGATTCTATATACACCTTTTGTCCCTGTAGATTTTTCAGTTTTCCTTTGTTTTTTAGTACACTCATCTTATCCGTTAGGTTTTCCATTTCTGCTACAAAGATTTGGTCGCCGATCTTCACCGCTCCTCTCAGTCTGACCTCTAATTTCAGATTTCTTCCTATGAAGTGTTCTACTGACTCCTTTACAGGCTTTCCGTCGGTAGCATCTAGTGTTAGGCCTTTTAATACTATATTATTTCTCCGTCTATCTTTTTCCAATTGTTCTATTCTATTGTTTGCCATTTTTAAACCTTCTTCCAATTTTTCGTTTTTTTCTTTCAGCTCCTTAATATATTCCATCGTTTCTTTTTGGTCTTTCCGTATGGTTCTTATTTCTGCCATCATTTCATCATTTTTCCACATAACTTCCCGCATCATTTTTATCATCTCTTCATTTGTGTCGTTGCTTTTATTCGGTGTTCGTCTCGTCAGGTTACTCTTTTCAAAATATAATTTATCTTCTTTATATTTTTTCTTCTTAGATTCTTCGTCGCCACTATCAGATAGTTCTTCATTCTTTCTATAGGTTTCCTTTCGGATTGTTCCTGTTCCGCCACTGGCCATTTTAAATTAAATGTTAACCTCAGCACTAATATAAATATTATTATTATACACTTAGAAGTTTATTTTTATTTCGCACAAGAACGCTTTTTAAGTTTAACGATTATCGATAACGATAGGTCTTTTAAAAAACCGGTGTTTTTATTGTGATAGGTTTCGAATTCGAAATTACCTTATCGCCAATACACCTGCCACACGACCTCTCGCCTCGCTTGCCAAACTCGAACAGTTTAGCGTCAGTTTTTGGGAAGGGAGAGGAATTTTTTGTGGATTACTTGCAAACTGATAAGACAATAAATTCTGGATATTATTGTAATCGTATAGACCAGCTGAAGGAAAAAATGGTGAAGAAAGACCCGGTTTGCAAAAGAAAAAAAATCTTTTTCATCAGGACAATGCACCATGTCATATGAGCATTTTATCAATGGCTAAAATCCATGAATTAAAGTTCGAATTGTTGAAGCAGCCAAATTATTAATCAGATTGGGTTCACATAGCGACCATTAGCTTCAATACTTACCTAAAAAAAAATTATGCGTGGAAAGCGATTTTCATCAAATGATGAGTATACAGGGTGTTTCATTGGGAAACGGAAATACTTTGTGGTGAATAGAGGTCACCGAGCCGGTTCTAGATATAGTACATTTTTTGCCCTACCGACTTTTATAACCGATTTTGCCCATTTCTTTCTTAAGCCATAATTTTAGAACCACCCTGTATATTTTTTTAATATTTGGTACACATATGTCTCATTCAAAACCCAAACGACCGACATACTAACCATAAGAAAAATCCAGGTCCGGATTAACAAAAAATTATAAAGTAATTGTGACCTTAAAACAACACCCTGTATATTGAAATCTTGAAAATCTGTTAGCATATTTGAAAAGGGCACAAAAAAGTAAGTTTAACGGTCCGCTTCAATTTTTCGGCCAGACAATTTTATGACTTTAATTTTAAAATTATATTGAATTTTTTAAGAACTCTGACATTAAAAAGGAGATATTATTAACTTTTAGTTATAAATTATTAAAGTTAATGAATAAATACTAATTTTAAAAATAATCAATACTTATTTACCACATTGGAACGACCCAATTACTAATGACAAGAAAAATCCAGGTCCGGATTAAGAAAAAAATATAAAGTAATTATGATCTTGAAACAACACCCTGTATATTGAAATTTTGAAAATTTGATTGTGTATTTTAAAAGAGCATAAAAACTGCGTTAAAAGGTGCATGTCAAATTTTGGCGTAGATAATTTAATTACGGCATTTTTGAAATCATTGATTAATTCTGTCAAGATCACAAGAAGCTACCAGAAAAATGAAGAACAATCCCAATGTACTTAGAAAATCGATTCGAAATATTTTAAAACGAGCAAGGAAATGCATCGAACAAAATGGCGGACATTTTGAGCAACTGTAATAGTTCAAATATTTTTAATTTATGTTAAATTGTTGAATTGTAACGAATTTTTGTTTTATTAGATATAGCAGCTTTTTTAATTCTTTACTAAATCATTAAAATATCCCAATTCTCGCAATTCTAATTTTTAATGATGTGCATATAGCTACAAATCCAGAGAATCTATGAAGCCAGCGTAGTAAATAAGTATTAAGTATTTTTAAAATAAGTATTGATTCATTAACATTAAATTATTATTAAAAGTTAACAATACCTCGTTTTTAATCTCAGAGTTCTTTAAAATTTCAATATAATTTCAAAATTGATGTAATTAAATCAACGGCGAAAAAATTAAAATAAGCCTTTAATCACAATTTTTCATGCTCTTTTAAAATGCGCAGACAAATTTTTAAAATTTCAATATACAGGGTGTTGGTTCAAGGTCACAATTACTTTGTATTTTTTTCTTAATCCGGACCTGGATTTTTCTTGTCATTAGTAATTGGGTCGTTCCAATGTGGTAAATAAGTATTGATTATTTTTAAAATGAATATTTATTCATTAACTTTAATAATTCATAACTAAAAGTTAATAATATCTGCTTTTTAATGTCAAAGTTTTTAAAAAATTCAATATAATTTCAAAATTAAAGTCATAAAATTGTCTGGCCGAAAAATTGAAGCGAATCATTAAACGTACTTTTTTGTGCTCTTTTCAAATATACGAACAGATTTTCAAAATTTCAATATACAGGGTGTTGTTTTAAGGTCAAAATTACTTTATAATTTTTTGTTAATCCGGACCTGGATTTTTCTTATGGTTAGTATGTCAGTCGTTTGGGTTTTGAATGAGACATATGTGTACCAAATATTAAAAAAATATACAGGGTGGTTCTAAAGTTATGGGTTAGGAAAGAAATGGGCAAAATCGATAAAACACCCTGTAACTCGGTTATAAAAGTCGGAAGGGCAAAAAATGTACTATATCTAGAACCGGCTCGGTGACCTCTATCCACCATTAAAGTATTTCCGTTTCTCAATGAAACACCCTGTATAACAGCTGTGGAAGTGTATTTTGCAGCCCTTACTGATTCTCATTTCAGGAATGGAATTTATAAATCACAATCTCGTTGGAGCATTTGTATTGATTTTCAGGGAAACTATACTGAATAATAAGTGAATTTCAAGTCATAACATTGTGTTTTTCTTATCGAACCGCAAAACTTATTGAACAACCTAGTATTTTCTTCCGATGACCAACCTTTTTTTGTTACACGGATGACCACTGGGGGTAAAAAATGACCGCAAGTAAAAAATGACAATTGACAAAAAAATTAAGTTGTTTTAAAAAATAAAATAATGTATTCGTAATTTTATTGTTACTATTGTATCAATAAATGATAAATAAACATTAGTAAAACATATTTTTAATTCTTCTTCTTAAAGTTCCATCTCCTAGCGGAGGTTGGATATCATAATGGCTATGGTCACTTTGTTGGCTGCTGCTCTGAACAGTTGTAATGAACTACAGTTAAACCATTCTCTAAGGTTCCTCAGCCAGGAGATGCGTCTTCTTCCTATGCTTCTTTTTCCTTGGATCCTTCCTTGCATAATAACTCTAAGCAGCTCATATTTCTCTCCTCTGGTAATGTGACCCAAATATTCTAGTTTTCTTGTTTTTATACTGTTCATAATTTCTAACTCCTTATTTAAACGTCGTAGCACTTCAACATTGGTAATCCTTTGAACCCACTGAATTTTCAACATTCTTCTGTAACACCACATTTCGAACGCTACTATTTTTCTTATATGTTGCCTTTTCAATGTCCAAGCTTCCATTCCGTATAGTAATATAGAAAATATATAGCATCTTAGAGCCCTCAATCTGAGAGGCAACTGAAGGTCTTTGTTTGTAAGCAGTGTCTTCATTTTTATAAATGCTTGCCTTGCAGTTTCAATTCGGACTTTAATTTCTTTGCTTTGGTCATTTTTGTCATCAACCCAGGTTCCCAGATATTTGTATGTCTTTACTTTTTCTATTTGGGTTTGCTCTAGTATTAACCTTTCATTTCCATGTTGTGTTTTTGAGACAATCATAAATTTAGTTTTTTCTTGTTTATTTTGAGTCCATATCGAATGCAATAATCGTTAATTCTATTTAACAATTCTTGTAGCGACTCAAGGGTGTCTGCCATTATAACGGTGTCATCAGCGAATCTTATGTTATTTACTGTTCTTCCGTTTATAGAGTTTCCATCACTTAGTTCCGCTATCGCTTCCTGAAATATGGCTTCACTGTACACGTTAAACAGTAGCGGCGACAGTACACAACCCTGTCTTACCCCTCTCTTTATATCAATATTCTCGGACTATTGTTCGTCTATCTTTACATTGGTATTTTGATTCCAATACAGATTGATGATAATTCGTAAGTCTCGTCTGTCTATATCTCTGTTTTTCAATAATTCTATTAGTTTTTCATGTCGGACTCTGTCGAACGCTTTTTCGAAGTCGATGAAACAGGAATAAATATCCAGGCTCATATCTAAGCATCTTTGAGAGAGGACATTAAATGCAAACAATGCCTCTCTTGTTCCAAGTCCTTTGCGGAACCCAAATTGGGTATCATCCATATCATTTTCTAGCTTTCTGTATATTTTTAATTACAACAGAACAAAAAGAGGAGTCATCATTCTGAACTTATAACTAAAGAAATTTTAAAATTTACACTAATTTACGTCGCCACAGGTTTAACAAACAATTTTTTGTCAATAATGGAATGTTTCTTACATGCAATTCCACATAATAGACGGTATTTACACTTCATATAAAATTTGAACATGGAAGGCCAAGAGAGTTCGTCTTTGACCACAAATTCAGAAAATATTTTTTTTCTGTAAAATATTGGGAATTTTTTTTATTACAAAATATGAGGGTATATGGAATGATATCAAAGTCAAATAAAAAAATAATGAGTTTAAAATTGAAAATATGTCTGAATTTATTAAATAAAAACATGCATTGGGGTCAAAATTTACCCCCCTCGGTCATCCGAAGGTTAATGTGCTTTCATTAATAATTGTTGGTGTGGTTTATTAGATACTAACTATAAATATATATATTATCTTTATGATCATTACAAGTTACAGAAAAAAATACAACTTTCAATGCATTACGGTTATTTTTCTGAGTTGAGAAAGTTGGTAATTGAAGTAAAACTAAAATTTCAATAACACTCTTAATTACATTTAATTTTATAGTATTATTTGTGATTATTAAATTAATCACACTACAAGATAAAGTATGTTTATATTCTCAAACTTTTACTTTTTTATACAATAGCGAAGAATAATATTAGTCCATTGAAAAGTTGCATTTTTCAGAGAACGCAGGGGGGGGGGGTTAGTATGATGAGCTTAAGTTCAAAGTTGTGGGGTCTCCACCCTTGTCCCCGATCTTCATCTTGGAAAAAGGGGTGCAAAGTGTTTCCGCGATGTATCTCGTAAACTAACAACCCTACAGAAAATTGCATCAGATAATATTTGCAGCAAATTAAATTGTCTACAACCGTTTCCCTATTACTTTTTAGCGTAAATAGTACATTCTTTCACGGTTTTTGCTGTAAATTTTAAAGAACCGCTTGGATTGACATGGATTGGCATACGCATAGGTAACATGTCAAAGAAAAAAAGTGATATGGTGCCGATGTGTGCTTTTGCCCTGGGGGTGACTTTCACCCCATCTCGGGGGGTGAAAAAATATATGTCCAAGATAAGTACCGAAATGGATAAAATGACTAATTCTAAGCAACTTTTGTTCTATAGAGCTTTTTACCAAATCAGTAGTTTTCGAGTTATTTGCAAGTGAATATGTTCATTTTTCAACAAAATAACCACGTTTTTAGACGGTTTTTCGCAAATAACTCAAAACGTAAGCATTTTGTCGAAAAAAATATTCTTAGCAAAACTATAGCCTATAAAAAAGTGAAAAAAAAACGGTGTATATATTAGGTCTCTATACCTAGCAAAAGCAGAGTTATAGCTAATGAAAAATAGGTTCATATTCGAAAAATTCCAAATAGAATAATTCAATGTGAAATATCCAAATAATGAAGCATTCTTGGGGAAAACACATTACAACTTTTTTAAAGTGTTTAAAAAAAGCTTCATTTCTGTTTTTATAAAAAATTTCTAGTATCAAATGTAAGCAAGTTACGCTCAAAATAAAGTTGGTCCCTTTTGTTTTGGCAAAAAAAATCAGGAAGATCACCCCACAATTAACAACTCAAATGAAATTAATCGTTACCGCTTCACAAGTTACATACTTTACTTATGTTGTGTTTATATGATCTGTAAGTTTCATCGATTCAAAATGCTTATTTTTGAAAAAATTTGGTTTAAGTAAAATTTTTAAAAATTTTAATTTTGAAAAAAAATGCTTTTTTTCAAAATAACTTAAAAATTGTTAGAGATACCAAAAATCTTAAATAATAAAAAAAGTCGGCTTTACTTTTCTGAATATTTTATATTTTTTGTTTTTCTGTAAGACAAAAATTGGTTAAGAGTCGGTGTTTCTAAATTTGCATACACTAGTGATAAGTGACTCGTTCAAGCCCTTTTAACTACAGCTCTTTCAAAAATGAGGACTTCGAACCGATGAAACTTACAGATCATATGATCAATACATACGCGAGTAAAAAACTTGTGAAGTAGTAACAATTAAGTTCATTTGAAATGCTAAGTAGGGGGGTGATTTTCCCGATTTCTTACCAAAAAAAAGGGACCAACTTTATTTTGAGCGTAACTTGTTTACTTTTGATGCTAAAAATTTTTTTTAAACACAAAAATAAGCATTTTTAAACACTTTAAAAAAGTTAAAATGAGTTTCCCCAAAAAAGTGCTTCGTTTTTTGGTTATGGCACGTTAAAATATTCGATTTGGAATCTGACGAATATGAACCTATTTTTCATTAGCTATAACTCTGCTTCTAATAGGTATAATGACCTAATATATACACCATGTTTTTCACTTTTTTACGTGCTATATTTTTGATAAGAATTTTTTTTCGACTAAATACTTACTTTTTGAGTTATTTTCGAAAAACCGTCTGAAAACGTGGTTATTTTGTAGAAAAATTAACATATTCACTCTCAAATAACTCGAAAAGTATTAACTTGGTGAAAAAACTTTCTAGAACAAAAGTTGCTTAGAATTAGTCATTTTATCCATTTTATCCAAACGGTTCTTTAAAATTTAGAGGTTTTGCAATATTTTACCTTTAAAGAACGTAGGTACTAAAAATGGAAAAGAAAAAAAATTGTAAACAACATAACTGAAATTTTTTAAATATTTTTTTTCTGGTCATTTTACAATAAAATGACATCGGTGCAATTTTATAGAGGGTTTTTAATAAATAATTTCTCCTACAAATTTGTTTAATTTCATTCATTTATCTGGGTTTTACACCACTCCGATGTTCACCGGGTTCTGGAATACTCGTAGAATATGAAAAAAGCGAACAATTAGGTTTATTTCTCCATTATATATTTTTTTATTTATATAATTTAGCATTTTAATTAGCAACCCAAATGAAATTAATCATTAACGCTTCACAAGTTACTGTACTTATGTACCTATTGCTTATATTTATGATCAAGTTTTATCGGTTCAAAGTGCTTACAATAATACCCCGCACTTACGCGATAGGTGGGACCAAGCAATAAGCGCGTAAGTCAAATTCGCGTAAGTCGGGGTGTAATTTTGCATATGTATGTATATAAATTATTTTTAATTGGGACCGGAAGCTAAGAAAAATAGCATATAAAAATATAAAATTGTCAATTTAATTTATTTTGATGCAGAAGGCTGCATAAAATCTAACAAAGAGACGCAACTCAAAGATTTGTTTTCTCTCGCAAAATTTCTTCATAGCAGGCTAATAATTTTTTTATCCCTTGTTTGGTAGAAGAAATGCGATCTTTGTTATAGTTTATATTTTCTAAAATTTGTAAGCCCTTTTCAATTAAAGTGAGACCTTCAGTCAAGTTTCCAACAGTTATTTGATCTTCAGTTTAAACTGGATCCAAACAATCAAGCTCTTCAACGTCTTGTTCTTTCTCATGCATTTCTATGAGGTCATCAATAGTTAGCTCCCGATTGTAGGACTTCAACAGTTCTTCAACGTCATCACTATCAACAACTTCTTTAATCGCATTACTAATTTCATAAAAATAACAAACACCCATTCGCAGAAAAATCTGTAGATAAGAAATACCTAATATGTACAAAATAAATTCTAGTGATGTGCTGATTTCGTGCGAAAAGTCCAAATATCTACATTGCATGAGCTGATGAGCAATAATATGTGGGTGGTAATTCTATTTCATCGATAATCGAGCGACTGTGTGGCGCTCAAATGACTAATTGACAAGATTTGAAAATCGCGTAACTCTGTATTACTGTATTTTTGAAAGGAACGTAGCTGAAAGGGCTTGAATGAGTCACTAATCACGAGTGTATGCAAACTTTGAGTAACCATATCTTAACCAATTTTTGTCATGCAGAAAAACAAAAACGGCAAAATATTTATAAAATCACAACCTATATTTTTTGAGATTTCTGGCATCACTAATAATTTTTAAGTTATTTTAAAAAAATTGAATTTTTTTTACTTAAAAACAAAAATGTTTATAATATACAATATTTTACTCGCGGTCAGAAACATAAGAAAACGACAATGTAATCGGTTGCCTACGTACTTTAATTTTAATAGTGTCATAAAGTTTGGATTCAACATTTTGTAAGATAAGTAAAGTTTTGATTGTTTTAATAATAATAATGCCAATGACAACTGCAGAAAGATCTTTATCTACTTTGAAATTAAACAAGGCGTTCCTAAGAAATACAAAGTGGTAAGAAAGACTGACGCAGGGGCGGCCCGTCGGAGTAGGCAAGGTAGGCACCGCCTACCCTCTTCAAATGTAGTACAATAATATAAATTATTAATATAAATTACTTATTTCAAAATTGTAATTTATAAATTTTGACACAATACCTACAATAAAATAGCAAAAATTATCCAAATTATTTTTAAAAATATCCAAAAAATTTTCTCCGTAGTTATAATTATGGTACGCTCCTTGTAGTATCAGTAGTACTGTATAAGATTCTATATTCTTCCTTGGTCAGGCACTTGAAAACGTAGCCTGAAATAGAACGACGCCAACACCGAATTGACGTGCGATCTCTCTCTGTTTACGCGAGCAGACCTGCTGCAGGTCTGCTGGTAGCGACCGTATTCTACGATTTTGAAAGGGCGGATAGGCACAGAGTCTTATAGCCGGACCTACAAAATTTTATCAGTTGCTTCTCTTGTGTCTTGTGAAACTGTTTTAAATAATTGTTTTTTGATTTTGGCTGTTATTAGTAGGTTAAGTATTGAATAAAACTAGGTAGGACAATTTAAATTTGTTTATGAAAACTGAATAATAAACAGGTAAATTTGAGATCGGTCTATTGAAGAGCATTTTAATTTTATATTAATTTAGTAATAATTCACTAACGAAAAATAAATCTGTAAATAGTTATTTGTCAGTCGTCCATTATATTTTTATTGTGTTTCAATACAATTTGGATAATTTAAAGTTAAACTGACGAATTGTGTTATTAGATTATATAGATAATTAAAAATTTAAAGCGAGGTTAATTGTTAACTTATCAATTTATTCGAAGAGTAAATTATTATTTGATACATAAATAAAATAAGTAATATTTGACGTTGTTGAAACGTAGGTGTGTTAGTTTTATTGGTGGAAAAACTTTAGTCATCGAATATGAATATTTTAAACGATGTAATATTCAGTTTGATCGAGACGCCTTTTTCAAGGCGCCAAAATCAAGAAAGATCAGAAATTATTTCAATGGGCCGGCCTTTACCAAATTTAACAATTTTATCCACAGATAAGACAAAAGACAATCGACCATTTTCGATATCGTTTAAAACAATATGGTATGAAAATCATAAATGGCTAAGCGGAAGTTATTTTAAAAATTCACTTTTCTGTTGGCCTTGTCTGTTGCTCTCAAATTTGAAGAAAAATGTTTGGGTGAGTCAGGGATATTCAGATTTGAAAAATTTATCAGCTAGTGTAAAAAACATGAATCTTCGAAAGAACATTTAAACAATTGCTTAGGTTTAAAACGGTTAGAAAAAAATAAACAAACTATTGGCAGTGCTTTAGCTGGACCAATTTCTCTATCTAATAAGATATGAAGTTGAAAAAGATTGAAGAAGTAGAAGAAATTGATGTTACAATTCTGTTAGTAAAACAAGAACTTGCATTTCGCGGTCGTGATGAGAGCCATAATTCTTCAAACATGGGTAATTTTAAAGAAATTTTTAATTTAGTAGTTAAACGCGATCAGGAAATCCAGGATCATGTTAAAAAATAGAAGGGGTGTTCACGGGTTTGTCAAAAACGATACAAAATGATTTAATACATTGCCTTGCCGATTACGTAAAAAATGAAATTTCAACAGAAATTAATGAAAGTCAATTTTTTTCTATACTAGCGGACGATACTACTGATATAACCGAAAAATCACAGTGTACTTTAACAATCCGTTTTGTTAACAAAGTTGGTCAGGTAACAGAAAGATTTTTAGGGTTTTTTGATGTTAGCGAGAATAGATCTGCAGACGCTCTATATAGTTTAATTTCAAACGTGCTTGAGCCATATGATTACAAAAATAAATTAATTGCTCAATTTTACGATGGTGCAAGTGTAATGGCTGGCTCTTTAAACGGAATACAATCAAAAATTAAAGTAGATGCTCCAAAAGCAATTTTTACACATTGTTGCGCTCATAGATTACATTTAGTATTGCAAGACGGCTCAAAATGTATTACAAATTGTAGGATATTTTTTGTCGCCTACCCGAAGTATATGTGTAGCCTACCCGCATACTGAGGTCACGAGCCGCCACTGGACTGACGGCGAAGGCGCTTGCCATCGAAAACATTTTAGTTTATGACTTCAATGAAAAGACGACCCCTGAACAAAATTATCACCAGCCAGCACTGCTTCTAAAGTGTGGTGTCACTTTCTGGAAAACTATGTAATAAATGGTACTTGAAGTGATTTTACTTATAGTTTTAGAAATATCTTATACATAGAGCAAAGAGGAATTAAGTATAGATCAGTTTTTGGAAATTTTGGGTTGAATGAACTTTAGGTTATTCAGAATTCTTCAATAAACTTGTTACTGTATATCGTCGAGGTGTTTTGGACAAGAAATGTCAAAAAACATCTTGTGTCAAGAAGTCTTTGACAGTTTTAACAATATTTTTGTTGAATATGCCAAAAGTAAGTACATTATACATTCCTATCCTTCAATAATAGCAATCCATTTTTAGCAGTAGCTATAAAATCAATAATTTGAAATAACAATAGAAAACATTTAAAATTGACCTTGACATAACTAAGCAAACAATACAAATAACACGATCAACTGCAATAAAATTGGATATTTATTTGCAAATTCATATTTTTGTGAAATTCATAAATTACAAAAATATTTTAATTTAAATTATTGACTTAGTGTGGTTTGATGTTTTAAAAAATGACGTTAATTCAGAAATGTCATGTATTTAAAAATTGGATCCCAATATCGATTTCTAAAATCCTTATTAGTCCATGTGGTGAAAAAACTCCCGTCTGAAAAAAATTTCTGATTCGGTTTCTTTGTGGATTCCTATTCAAAAATGTCCCCTTTAAACAAATCAAAAGGGTGCCTGGCAGAATTTTTGGGCAGAAATTGTTTAAACAATTTTTTTAAACAAATACAAAAGATCATGTTTTTTTGCTCTGTAACATATATGTTTAGATTTTTTGGGTCAATCTAAACAAGAAAGGTATCTGGTAATTTTTCTCACAAATTGATAGTTTTGGAGTTATAGGCGATTTAAAATCTGAAAAATGCGAAAATACGCATTTTCGAGGCTTAAAAACTCATATTTAAATTAGTATTTTTGAGGATGCCAGATACTTAGATTGAAGACAGAACATTCTCAGCTTCAAGATTCTGAAGAGTGATCGGGTATAACTTTAATTTATACCGTTGTTTTTAATTGTTAAATATGCGTGTTTATCCGATTTTTTTGCCGGTGCGGCGCGCTGCATTTCAAAAATCTCCTATTTTCCCCCGAAAAATATTTTTTCTAGATTCTTTGTATTATTCTAAATAAAATAAGTTTCTTGCCATTTTTCTCAAATTTAAACTATTTATAATGGGAAATAAGCCACAATATTATTAAAAAATGATTTTTATTAACGTTTCGACGCCCAAATCGGGTGCCGTTGTCAAAATACAAAATACTACTAACATAAACAAAAATGTTGCTTAGTAAAAAAAATTCTTCTAATAATTTATTTAATTTGACTCATTTATATCGGCAATTCAGATAGATATGATACATTTTAAAGTAGAAGACTTTAAAATGATATTGCCAATATTTATGAGTTGCGTTCCTGGGACGACTTTACTGAAAGATAGTTCATTCGATTACATGAAATCAACCCCAACTCAAGAATATCCGTCACAAAAAAAAATCATAGCATGTGATCTGTCTTTAAAAAGACAACCACATGCAACGGTGACATTAAAATTCTCGCGTTAGAGATCTCATAGTAAATCACGAGGGAAAACCAGGAAAAACCTCGTGATACTATCCCGACATCGTAAGTATTTGGTCTTACATTTAATTTACTCTCAAAATTAATACCAAATTCTGACTTTACTATAATTTTGTTTAAATTATAAATAATATCAATAATACATGGATATATAAGTAATACTAAAATATAAAATATGTACTAACTCGACTATTGACTTAAAATACTACTTAAACGACTCTTCTTAAAAAGAGAAAAATCAAAGAAGCGGCTCTAATTATGCTAAACGAAACCAATTGTGTCGCAAATTCCTCGGTGGAATGCAGTAGGATGTGGATACCCATACTGAAAGGGGAAGTCAATAGAAAGAAAATACCACAATTAGTAAGTCAATAGTCGAGTTAGTGCATATTTTATATTTTAGTATTACTTATATATCCATGTATTATTGATAGTATTTATAATTTAAACAAAATTATAGTAAAGTCAGAATTTCGTATTAATTTTGAGAGTAAATTAAATGTAAGACCAAATACTTACGATGTCGGGATAGTATCACGAGGTTTTTCCTGGTTTTCCCTCGTGATTTACTATGAGATCTCTAACGCGAGAATTTTAATGTCACCGTTGCATGTGGTTGTCTTTTTAAAGACAGATCACATGCTAGGATTTTTTTTGTGACGGATATTCTTGAGTTGGGGTTGATTTCATGTAATCGAATGAACTATCTTTCAGTAAAGTCGTCCCAGGAACACAGCTCATAAATATTGGCAATATCATTTTAAAGTCTTCTACTTTAAAATGTATCATATGTATCTGAATTGCCGATATAAATGAGTCAAATTAAATAAATTATTAGAAGAATTTTTTTACTAAGCAACAACATTTTTGTTTATTTTAGTAGTATTTTGTATTTTGACAACGGCACCCGATTTGGGCGTCGAAACGTTAATAAAAATCATTTTTTTAATAATATTGTGTCTTATTTCCCATTATAAATAGTTCAAATTGTAAAAATGCCACAAGAAAATAGCTTCAGAACAACATTTTTCTCAAAAGTTAATAGCTTTTAAGTTAAGTATAAGCGATTTAAAATCCGGAAAATGACAAAAAACGCATTTTCGGATTTTAAATCGATTATAACTTTAAAACTATTAACTTTTGAGACAAATGTCAAGAAACTTATTTTATTTATAATGTCCCAAAGAATCTAGAAAAAATATTTTTCGGAGGAAAATAGGAGATTTTTGAAACGAAGCGCGCAGCACCGGCAAAATAATCGGGTAAACACGCATATTTAACAATTAAAAAACATCGGTATAAATTAAAGTTAGACGCGATCACTCTTCAGAATCTTGAAGCTAAATGTTCAGTCTTCAATCTAAGTATCTGGCAACCTCAAAAATACTAATTTAAATATGAGTTTTTAAGCCTCGAAAATGCGCATTTTCGCATTTTTCAGATTTTAAATCGCCTATAACTCCAAAACTCTCAATTTGTGAGAAAAATTACCAGATACCTTTCTTGTTTAGATTGACCCAAAAAATCTAAAAATATATGTTCCAGAGCAAAAAACATGATCTTTTGTATTTGTTAAAAAAAAATTGTCTTAACAATTTCTGCCCAAAAATTCCGCCCGGCACCCTTCTAATTTGTTTAAAGGGGACATTTTTGAATAGGAATCCACAAAGAAACCGAGTCAGAAATTTTTCCTGACGAGAGCGATTCTCTTTTCACAAATTTTCAAAATAATGGCTGTAAAAATTGTTAACAAATAATATAGCTCAAAATATTATGTATATAAATTCCTGATATACAGAGTGAGTTTTATGTATGGAACACCTCAATTCTCAATTACCTCGAAAACGGCTTTCACGATTTTTATATACAGTCCCTGCTCAATTTATTAGACTCACCTTAGAAAAAGCAGTTTTTTTTTAATTTCAAGCACCTTAAAAGTATCTTCAAAGTGATACGGAACTGCTAATTGGGTTAAATAATAATTACTTAATAATTGTGATACATAATTTAAGTTAAAAATGGTAAAAGTTTTTTTGAATTGTGAAAACTTGACAGATAGTAATATAATGTGCTAAAAATGCACAAGGAATCGCCTTTTTTCAACTTTAGTTTTTTAGTTAAATTAGTGATTGGTGTTCAGTTTTCGTAAAATTTGCAGTGGTGAGTGTTAATATTGTTCTATATTAATGTTTATTTTAATTTGTTTAATTTGTTTTAAGATATGAATAATAAATATGTTAATTTTTAATTACATAAGAATCTAAAAGACGAATATCTCGGATTAAAATTTTTTCATATGCGTAATTGGTAAAAATCTGTCTGTTAAGCAAATCTCTTCTGTTACTGCTCTATTAGAAAATACCATATGTATCAAAGATAAATAGCAAAAAAAAATGGGATATCTTTATCGTCAGTTCGAAGGTTGGGCTAAAAAATTAAAGAGACAACACATCCTGTTACATCTGTTTGGAGGGGTCGGTATGGCCGAAATATTTCAGTCACCCCCAGAGGGCAACGAATTTTAAAGAATATGGCTGTAAAACACAGACGAGTCACCCATAGCGATATAACCAATAAATTGAAAGAATCAGAGTGTTCAGTATCGGAGTCCACTGTACGCCGAAATTTGTACAGTATGGGATTCAAATGTCATAGACCAGTTAAGGAACCAAAACCATCACCACAAGTGTCAAAGAAACGCTTAGTTTTGGCCAATTTGCACAAAAATTATATGGAAATAGAGTCTTTATGCAAATTGACCCAAACTAAGCGTTTTTTGAGCATTTGTGGTGATAGTTGGCTATTTTCTTGGTTCCTCAACTGGCCTATGAGATTTGAATCGAATACTGTATAAATTTCGGCGTACAGTGGACTCCGATAGTGAACACTCCGATTCTTTCAATTTATTGGTTATGTCGCTATGTGTGACTGTTGTGTGTTTTAAAGCCAAATTCTTTAAAATTCGTTGCCCTCTGGGGGTGACTGAAATATTTCGGCCATACCGACCCCTCCAAACCGATGTAACAGGATGTTTCTCTTTAAGTTTTTGACTCAACCTTCGAACTGACGATAAAGATATGCCATATTTTTTTGCTATTTCTCTTTCATACATGTAGTATTTTCTAATACTTAGAGCAGTAACAGAAGAGAGCAGAAAAGATTTGCTCAACAAAAAGATCTTTACAATCACCCATATGAAAAAATTCCAAACGAAGACATTCATCTCCTAGAAATTAACATATTTTTATTAATATGTTAAAATAAATTAAACAAATTAAAAACTAACATTAATAAAGACTAATATTAACACTTACTACTGCAAATTTTACGAAAATTTGAATATCAACCACTAATTTAATTAAAAAACTAAAGGTAAAAAAGTCGAGTCATTGCACCCTTTTAGCCCATTCTATTGCCATCTGCCAAGTTTTCACAATTCGATCAAAAAGTCTCACCATCTTTAACTTAATTATGTAGCACGATTATCCGGTAATTGTTATTTAACCCATTCAGCAGTACCGTATGACTTTGAACATACTTTTAAGGGGTTTCAAAGAAAAAAAAACTGATATTTCTAGGGTGAGTCTAATAAATAATTGAGCAGGGACTGTAGGTACGTAATTAGTGAGTAAGAGTAAAGGAAGATTCATATTTATCCGTTCGGGCACGTAGCGTTTCGTTTCCGAAAAATATTGATTTTATGGTTTTAAATATGAACAATTCATACTGTCCGGAGCGTATCGTATCAGACAACTCTTTGTAAAATCAGGTTTTTATATTTTTCGGAAACGAAACGCTACGTGCCCGAACGGATAATATGATTCTTCCTTAAAGTCAAGCGTCCACAGACCCGCATCGTACGCATCGTACGCAACGGATTTTAGTTTGACAATCGATAATGCGATCCGTACGATGCGGATCAGTGGACGCGGTTACATAAGTTTCTGTACAAGGCAAACTAAAATCCGTTGCGTACGATGCGTCCGATGCGGGTCTGTGGACGCTTGCCTTAAGGGTGTTGTGATGCAGCCGATATTATCGTGGTATTTGCATTATTGTCAGATCTTCGTTTTTCTGAAAATCTAATGAACTTTCTTATTTCATATAAGCCACCCAAGCCCTTAAGAAATACTGATTATTTTTCATATACATAATATTCCCTATAAATAAATGCCGTTATTTACGAGTTATTGTTACATTTATTTTTAAAAATGTTTAAAATAAATTACTTATAAAAATCAATTTTTTGGCCCGGGCAGACATTATTTCGGGTCTTTTGGATCGTTTTGAACAAAAGAGGTAAGTTTTTCTAAAGTTGATCGTTTTCGAGTTTTATAAATAATTTAAAACTGAAAAAGAAACGAAAAATGTCGATTATGAAGGTTCAAAAACACAAGTAAACAAATATAATTTTTGAAATTACAAAGTGCCTAAATTCAAGTTTAAACCTTCTTCTATCAGCTCCTCATAAGCATTTTTGGCATGTTTATTTTAAAACATTGTTTTTTTAATTGTCAATGAACCGCTTACGAGAGGACAGACGATCGGGCTCTGCATTAACAATTAAAAAACAATGTTTTAAAATGAAATGACTCCAAATTACTTTTCGGGAACTGATAAAATAATAAGGTATGAACTTCAATTTAAGCACTTCGTAATTTCAAAAATAATATTTTTTACTTGTGTTTTCAAATCCTAAAAATTGTAATTTTTCGTTTTGTTTTTAGTTTTAAATTATTTAGAACTCGAAAACCTTTTTTGTTCCCAATAATTCAAAAAACCTAAAATATTGTCTGCTCGGGCCAGAAAAATTTATTTTTATAATTTCTTTTAAAAAATAAATGTAGCAATAACTTAGAAATTACAGCATTTAAATATAGGGATTACATGAAAAATAATCAGTATTTCTTAAGGATTTTGAAATCAAAAAGTTAGTTAGATTTAAAAAAACGGAAGGTCTGACAACAATGTAAATACCACTATACCATCGGCCGCATTAGAAGAGCCTCATCCACCAAAATCTATAAAAACGTGCAAGCCGTTTCTGCGATAATTGTGGCATTCCATACATAAAACTCACTCGGTATGGTACATGGGCGCCCATGGGCAGAGGGGACCGTGTCCCCCCTAGCTTTTCGGGTGCTCTCAACTATATATGGTTATCCAAAGTATACAAAATATAATGTGCAACATTTTCACGTCTGCCCCCCCCCCCCCATGAAAATTTTTATATGGACGCCGCGCGCCGGTGGTATGGTAGGTGCCTTATAAAAAAGTCTAAAATTTAACACAGAATCTGACACTATAATAATAGTGTTTTATTAAAAGTAACGTTGATGACGACATCCGGTTTCACCGGAAGTTATCGCAAGTTGTGAAGGCTTTAGTTTAGAGGGAAGATCAAATAAAATTATGGGGAAATGCCAATCGGCAAATTTCAAATTTGATTCAGAGATCAGTCAGTCTAATGTGCCAAATGTGCGAGCTAGTGAAAAACGCTGTATATTCTATAAAAACGGGGAAGAGGATAATTTAGCAATATAAACAAACACAATGATAATATAAATAATTATAGTGTAATAAAAGTGTAAGTGAAAAAAAATACCTCTTCATTGTAGTGTTTAAACAAAGATAAAATGAAACAGGAGTAAAAAAAGGGGCAGAAATATATTATATTTCATACACTATTTTAATTTATAAACTTAAAACTGATTTAAAATTTTTGGAGCTACTACCTATGATTTCCAAACTACGCGTGTAGAATTTGTCAACTTTTTCCTCAACCAAGAACCAACCCTTATCCAACAATCAATAGCCTTACCCTATTTTTATAGTTTACCCTATTTTATAATTAACATCTATTTTTAATTTGATTATCCACTTATATATTAGAGAATAAATAGAATGGGACTCTTGTTATTTTATAAGTTAAAATTTAAAGAAAAAACATGATTTCCATTTGTATATTCAATTTCTTTTAAAGCGAAATTTGAAAATTAATAACTATTAAACCATGTCATAAAAACATAAATTAAAAGCATGACCAAATTATCATTAAAAAATAAATAAAGCATTTTTAAAACACTGTTAATGGTTTTTAGATATCCACAACCTACTGTTATGGTATAATTTGATATAATAGTCCACACTAATTGTTCCATAAAACTGTAACGATTTTATTAAATTACATTGAGAATAATAAATTGTATTAATGATATTTGCAATAATTTTTCCATAATTTTCTATATAAGTATCATATCTTTTTGAGTAATAATAAAAACGTACCTATGTCAAAAAATTGCGCTTATTGGGGGAACATCTGATTTAGAAAGGAATTATGAATAAAAAATATGAATATATCTTTTGTAATTTAAAACGATTTTTGTTTGAATAAACCTTTAATAAATTTGATAGAACAACCATGTATAAATTTATTGTTGGCATAAAAAACTAGACGGAGGTATAAAACTACTACAAAAAAACTAGTTGAGAGACCAGCTGAACTCTTTTATTTAGTTTTTTAACTTAAACATACAACTTTAGCCAAACACATAAAGAAAAGAAGAAATATTGATAATTCCTGTGGGATTCATGGGTATTTCCATTTATTAAAAACCAATAATTCCTTATTAGAAAAATGCAAACAATGACCTATCGGTAAACACAAAAACATCAATCATACCTTGTTTGAAGCTGTGCACAAACAATGTTCCTGTGAAAACAATAAATTAATGTCCGCACAACACTGTTTTATTTATATAAAATCCTTTTATAAATCAGAAATCACAACATAAACACCAAGAGACTACGAATCAACCTCTCCGCCAGCCATTTTACATCGTCTGTCTGTCTAAAAATCAGTAAACCAATGGCAAATTCACCGTGGTATGAATTAAAATAGTGTGCGGGAGCGGTGAAAATATATAAAAGTAAGAGATAGAAGGTCAGTTGTGTCTAAGTTTACGTATACGTGACTAAATAGGACTCCTTTAACAATGTTGCCAATAAAACGACAACAGCGTTTCGAGTGTTTCTATAATTTATTTTTTAACCAGGAGGAGTAAACTAAAAAGACAGATTCACACCCAAGAAAGTCACTAGAAAAATAACCAAATACATATTCTTTTTTGGTTGATCATGTCATCCCTCAACGGTAATCAATAAATATTATATTAATACGTCACTAAGGAGTTCTAAAAATAACTGCTTTTCATATAAAAGCAGACTAAAAATCTAAAAATTAAAGGAATAACACAGAAAACACAAAAATCGCCGATATAACTTAATTAACCTATGAAATGTCAATCGTGTCAAAATGTGATAAATGTCATTAGTGTCAAAATTTTATATCAGCGGAGTAAACTTCACTGCGGTTGGACCAATTACAAACAAGCATTACATCGCGGTAAATTTGAATCACTTTTCTTGATTATTATTCATGGTCTTAAACAAACCATAGTGTTCTGTGGTTAAAAGGAAAGGAAAGGCCACAACACAGAACAAAAAACATTTATTTTCTATAGGGCTTTTCATTCACAGTCTTTTGTTTCGAGCTTCTGTCAATTTTCGTATAATCCGTGTTTACTATAATAGGTTTGTTCTAACCAGAGATATGTAAAGAAAATAGATCAGGCTAGTCATATGCCACTTAATGCATCGGGGTGTAACGTCGATATCAAGTACGGTGGTCTAGCTATCTTTGTCTGTCGTGCGAGTGTGAGCGTATCTACCAAGAGGTGGGAATAACGGAACGACAGTGACACACAGGCGGCGGCCATCATATGCTAGAGAGAGAAAGTTAGAGCCGGTAGAGAGAGATGGATATACCACCGACCAGAACTGCTCCGCGTTACGCTATTTGTCCGAGTTGGCCAAATCTATGAGTATAAGATCTTTGGTTCTAACACGACTGAGAAACGTCCATGTAATGATCACCATCCTGCGCAGCACCATGGAACGTATTATTTCGTTCCCATGGAACCCATGGAACGTTCATTATATAGTAATAAAGTGATAGTTATATTACGGTTCCCAGTTCTCAGTCGTGTTGGATCAAACCAGCATTGGGACTACGTGCATTATAGTATCCCAGTATATATCAAACAGTAATGAAACTCTGTGACCTTGAAGAAGTCACGCAGTTTTTCTGCGCTGACAACTTCAAATGAATAGTCGGAAAACTCACTGCGCTTCCGCATACTTTCAACGGGCTTTCAATCTTGAAGGTTTGACTAGCAGCTCAGGTGCGTAGTAGCACAGTTGCTGCTGGTTTAACCTTGTACATTCGTTTTAATATGTTGCCTCTTGAAGTTGTTGAAACTACTCAGATCATTCAAAGATTTGATAATTTATTTGACTTATTGAATTCGTCTAATACTTCTAACCCTAAGCCTTACCATAGGGCTTTTATTAATTCTGATTACCAGAAAGATTTTTCATTGAGCAAGTCCGGCCGTAACTTTTCATTTCAGATGACAGATAACAAGATGGCTGCCTCCACAAAACGAGACTTCAAAAACTTCAAAGGCGCCGACGAGAGTATCAGTCAGAGACATGTTAACCATAGACAAGGCATACTGAACAAAAAAGCGTAAAGCGCGGCAGTCGATCGGTGGTCTACCTATTTTTACTTACTAAGCGATACCGCTCATATGACGGACAAAGATGGCTAGACCACTTAAAATGAATACTGACCAATGGCGTCCTTGATATCGGCGTTACACCTCGATACACAGAGCGGCCCATAGCTAGCCTAATCTACAGGTTATTATATCTATGGTGTCTTTTTGATATAACTGGAATAGTATTCTATTGGAACATTCTATTATCGTATTCTCAAATTCTCAAGGAATATAGACGGTTCTAGAAGAGACTACACTAAACTCAACACGGACGTTTAATGTGATTGGCATTCATCGTCATCTGATTAATAGCCAATTTAAAATTTGGCGGGTAGTATAACCAGAGGATATTCGTATTTTAGGATTAAGCTGGATTAAGCTCTAATACAACTGTATTAGAAATATAATTATTTTTCCACCTACCTCTACCGAAAGTAGACTTTTCCGGACCTGATTGTAGGGAGCAAAGTTGTACTTTTCCTCCCTAGGGAGGAAAATATTTTTCCTCCCTAGGGAGGAAAAGTAAAAGTGACGTCATGGTATTTCATTCATGAAATATAACTTATTGACGCCCTGTACAATATCTATTTTCTATTACGTAAGTATCTATACATTTTAACGTTTATTTAAAAACACTCTGTATTTTGCAGAATGGTAAAAAACAGTAAATTGTTATTGTGATTTAACAATGTTTACATTAATAATTTGACTTATATTTGACAGTTGACAGTTATATTGTACCTACTTGTTACTTTTAGTTCTAATAAATTTTGTTGGTTAGTTACATAAATAAATTAAGTAAAAATGAAAAAATGACTTGTTATTTGAGGAAGGTGGAAAAACCATATGTATAACGTGGGAGTAAAGTGCCTTTTCCTCCCTTGAATGATTACTGCCCTCCACTACGCGTCGGGCAGTAAACTTCATTCTCGGGAGGAAAAGTAGCACTTTCCTCCCTTGTTATACAAATAGCTATTTCCTTTCGTGATATGTAGGTAAAAATATCCTACTTATAGGCTACTGATTTTTTCAAAATATTAAGAGAGCTAAAAGGAACTACAACGTTAACGGGATTTTATTGTCTCATATGGTCAATAGACCTCTAAATTTGAAAAGACCGCGGAGTGTCACCATTTTAAGGGGTGGGTTTTTGAGAAAGGGGTGAATTAGTCCCTAGACACAGAGCGAATTAGGGTGAGTTCTATGCACTTTTGGTACAAACACGTCTACAGGAAAATGGTTCCAGGTTAAATTTACTATCAAAACATCACATTTTAAAGTCAAAAATATTTTTTTTACAAAAATATATTCAAAAGAAAAGCAAGAAAAAAACACGAAAAAAAGCAATTTTGTTTTTTGTCCCATAACTTTTTTCCACACGGATATAGGTATAGGCATTGCTTCAGCAAAAAATAACTTCCATCCTTCCTCCTTAAAATGAAGTTCGGTAAAAATCTCTAGGATTTATAGTTTCCAAAATAAGATTTCTCAAATTTCGCCGCTCACATCATTTTTGGGCCATTTTCTCCATTATTTCGCAAACTATGTTCTGCAACTTTTTCTACGCATATCTAGGTATAATATGCAATGGTACATTTAGTAGAAAGAGAAGTCAATTACCTTTAAAATGGTCCATTATATAAGGTTATACAGCTCTTTTTAAGCAAGATATAGTTGTTTAAAGTTTTATACTTTTAATGATTTTTGATATATTTTACGATTATTTTTAAATTTCTCATTATAACTTTTTTTTTGTATATTTAGGCTGTATGACACTATGCATTTTCTTGTATCATTTCTAATATCGTTTCTGATATACATTTTCTTGTATACATTTTCTTGTATACATTTTCTTGTATCATTTCTTGTACGTACATTTGTGCCCTGTATGACATTATGCAAGTTCTTGTATCGAAAATTGTATGAAATTCGGCACGTGATGATTGGTCGAAATTTTGTTTGTCGCCCTGTGTCACGTTATGGTAGTACTGCATCTACAGACACAGCTGATTTTAAATATTTTATAAAATTTATAAACTTTTATATAATTAACATTTTAATGTTAACCAGAATTTTACGTTGACTGAGGTTGATTATTTGTGTTTTTATTTTGTTCTGATATTTGTGCTAAAATATTTGCATTAGAATTATGTTCAGTTTGATCCAAATTAGGAACTATTGTATTTTCGTCTATTAAAAAATTATGAACCATGAAACCTAAATTTATAGTTTGGAACTTTACTAGGAGCTAAATATATGGTTATTAGTAGAACAGTAGTCCATACCAAACGGTATATTAAGTATCAAGAAAAGATTTATAAATAATACCTACAAAAACACAAATAAATTCATCAATACATTATCCCATTTTCATTTCAGCCGCCATTATGAGTAAGTAAGTAATTATGACATTTTAGATGTTTTACCAGCAGGTTTTACGTTTTTGTTCTTTGCGCAGAAATTGGCGCAGTTCTTGTACAAGAATCTGTGTCTGACTCAAATTCTTGTATCGTTTCTGATATCGTTTCTTGTATCTGTGTATGACACTATGCATTTTTTTGACATATCAGAAACGATATTAGAAATGATACAAGAAAATGTATAATGTCATACAGCTTTTTAGGTATATATATATATATATATATATATATATATATATATATATATATATATTATGTAAAAAAAAAGAAAGCTTATTTTCTTTGCTTTAAAATGGTGCGTTGCAAAAAAATCTAGGACTATTTTTAAACAAGATATCCGTAGGATATCCAAGAGTATCCGTAATTTGAGAAAAAAATTAATTTTTTTTTTATTTTTTTCAATTAGAAGAATGCAATTGCATACTGTAAATACTTTACTCTTGAGCGAAATTCATATTTTTAACATACCTCGTACACTATTGATAAAATTTTATATCTGATGATTGTGTCTTAGGTTTTAGACTATACAGAGCGTTTTATAAGGAATATGTTTTTTCATAAAGTTAATAATAAAAAAGTTTTCCATGTGGTTCCAACTTAGTGGGATCTATTGCATGTGTATGTGTCACATTTTGAAAAAGCATATCTTGTTTAAAAATAGTTCTAGAATATTTGGCAACACACCATTTTAAAGAAAAAAAAAAAAGCTTTCTTTTTTATTGTACAATGTGTATACCTAATTATACAATAGAAAAAGTCATAATGAGAAATTTAAAAATAATCGTAAAATATAATATAAATATTTGATATTATGATATATATGATATTATCAAGTCATTAAAACTATAAAACTTTGAACAACCATATCTTGCTTAAAAATAGCCATACAGCGTTCTACAACAGACCATTTTAAAGGTAATTGATTTTCTCCCTATTAAATACCTATAACATTACATTTACCTAAAGCTACGTAGCAAAAAGTTACAGAACAATGTTTGAGGAGTAACAAGGAAAATGGGCCATAATCTCTGTGAGTGGCAAATTTTGAAAAATCATATTTTGGAAACTGTAAATCATAGAGATTTCTACTAAACGTCATTTTAAACAGGAAGGATGGATGTTCTTTTTCTGTGAAGCAATCAGGGTCGTAACTACGATGTTGGGGGCCCCGGGGCAAATGTGATCTGGGGGCCCCCTACCGGGAGGTCAGGGGAATTTACCACCAGCTCAAGTGGGGTCCGGAAAAGTGTTTGATTTAACCCCTTGAAAGCGCATTTTCCCTCCTATGTGAACACCATACTCTCGTCTTTTTTTTTCAGCATGTCCTGCAATAATTATAAAATTAGCAGGGCTAATGATTACAGCTTCACCTGTACCTATCTGACATTGCGGACGGATTATCAACGAATACGTTCGTTCGCTACAATGCAAATGGTCTTACTTTGTACCGAACGAATAACCAAGCGAACCCCTACGAATTCGTTTCTTCGTTCGTGTTCACTTTGATTTAAAAGCACCTTAAGATGTCTTAAGCTACTGCAGTGTGAGCCAAGCACACTCAGTGAAGCTGGTCAGTGTACTGGTCGGACTGATCCTAATGTGTTCATTTTATCTTATGTATACCTTTTTTTTTCAATATGTGGTCCCTTTCACGTACCAAGATGTGTTCTGGGGTAAATTGATTAAGACAAAGTAGCTGGGACCTAGGGTCCCTATTTCTGTTGCATTTTAGTTTTTATTTCGTAAAAATAACTAATTTCCTCAGTCACAATTTGTATGTTTACGAAAGGTCTCAGGGGCCCCTCTTCCAATGGCATTTTAGGTTTTATTACGCCGAAATAACTAATTTCTTAAGTAATGACTTAAATTTTTATGTTGAGGTCTCGGGGTCCCCAGCTTAGCTTAGGCCTCAGGGGCCCTGTTCTGTTACAATTGCATTTTAGTCTAAAAGACTAATTTCCCCAGTGAAAAATTAAAACTATGCTGCGGTCTTTTTAAAATTGTGTCATTTGAAAATATTTCGTTGGGATCGGTTTTTAAAATACAGATTTTTATTTTGCTCGTTAAATTCCATGCACGGGGCCCCCCATTGGTCGGGGGCTCCGGGGCACTGCCCCGGTTGCCCCAATGGTAGTTATGGCCCTGGAAGCAATGCTGCCTATATCTCCGTGGAAAAAATTTATGGGGCAAAAAACAAAATTGCTATCTTTCGTGTTTTTTTCTTGCTTTTATTTTAAATATATTGTTATAAAAATTATTTTTTACTTTAAAATGTGATGTTTTATAGTAAATTTAACCTGGAACAATTTTCCTGTAGACGTGTTTGTACCAAAAGTGCATAGAACTCACCCTAATTCGCCCTGTGCCGAGGGACTAATTCACCCCTTTCTCAAAAACGCACCCCTTTAAATACCTTTTAAATACCTTTAAATACCCCTACCACCCACTCCGGGTTTTTCATATTTAGAGGTCCATTGACTACATGAAACAATAAAATCCCGTTAACTTTGTAGTTCCTTTCTAAAATACATATTGTAATCAATAGCCTATTATACGCGAATGTATAACTTTAAATCCAATATGTTTGCTTTTGTTAGTGATGATTTTTTTTTAAATATCTAGGCATTGTTTTAATTTTTTATTAGGTAATTTTTTGTTTAGTTAGAGGGTTCTTCCTCTTATTACTTTTATTTCCAGAATATCATTATTATTACTCTTGTTTGCGTTTCCTCTTGTGGAGTCGGCTTTCTATTTATTTTCCTCCAAACTTTTTTGTATCATATCAACGTAATAGTCTTGTAGAGATGTTCATTTAGACCCAGCTTTTTGATATTTCCTATGAGGTATGAAAGGTCTTCGGAATGACTCCAGTAGTAGAAAGAACAATAGGTATTGTGTGGGTACTTTCCATTCTCCATTGTTTCCTTATTTGTATTTCGAGATCTCTATACTTGGCGATTTTTTCGTTGTGCTTACCAACCAGATTATTGTTGTTAGTATCGCCACATCTATTAATGTTGTTTGCCTAGTAAGTTTATTAACTAGTATGAGATCCGGTCTATTATGTGCCACTCGTTCGTCTGTGAGCACAGTCCTATCCCAGTATAGCTTGTAGTTGTCGTTTTCAAGCATTCTATCAGGGACGTATTGATAATAAAGGGAGATGGTCGGTCTGGAGAAGTCCAAGTTTGCTAGCTAGTTGCTGGTGAATAATCTTTCCTAGTGAGTCATGGAGTTCTTTATACTCAGTTCCGACAAACGCCTGGCAGCCCCCGGTAAGGTGTTGAACGGATTCTTGGGCTTGACATCCATATCGGCATTTGTCGTTTTGGACTTGGGGATCTTTGACAATATACTTCAGATAATTTCTAGCTGGAATAACCTGATCCTGAATGGCAAGTATGAAACTCTCCGTCTCGGGAAACATCTTTCCTGACCCTGACGTCAACCAATAGTTCGACGCTGAATTGTCGACATGTTCCTGGTTAACCTCATTCAGATGCCGCCAGATACCTCATTTAATGTTGTTCTCTTCACTGCACTTCGTGGATGATGTTTTTGTACCTTTGTTAGAAGTGTTTTTGCTTTTCGCAAATCCGTTGTCAATATCCGTTTTTGACCACTTTATAATACCAAATGAGTAGCTAACCGCGGAAAAGGCGTACGTATTCAATGCCTTAAACAAAATTTTATATAAACATATTAAGATATGACTGATTTAGCTGTCTCACTCTTCGTACGAACTCGGAAGTTATTTCGGTTTTCATTTATTTATGATCAATTTTCCGTGCTTACTTTACTCCGAGATATTTATACATGTCATTGTCACCCATGGCCTCGATGTTTTGGTCATCTTGCATATCGAAACCTCCGGGCTGAACCTTTCCCCTGACTATATTTTTTAGAATACGGTACTTGCATAATCCAAAGTGCATACTGATGTCATTTGAAAAAGTTTCAAGTTTCTACAGTTTTCAACATCTGATCTAGGTGGTTTCGACGGGAAGCCATTAGTTTCAAATCATTCATATACAACAGATGATTAAGCTTCGCCACAACAGTATTGTTATTTTTAATGCTAAAACCTGAGTCACTGGAGTTCAGTATCTGAGATACTGGGGTCATCGCTAGGCAGAACCAAAGTGGACTCAACGAGTCCCCCTGGAAAAGCCCCCGGTTAATTGGAATATCTTCAGTTTCGATATTGTTTTCACCAGATGTTTGAAGATGAATTTTAGTCTTCCACTCCGACTCCGACATAATATGCTTGAAAAAGGTCACTATATTATCATCTACTTTATATATTTTCAGTATATCTATAAGCCATTCATGCGGCACTGAATCAAACGCTTTCTTGTAATCGATGAAAGCAGTAAAGGGATTTCGTTTTTTGATAATAAATGACTGAGTCGATGATAAGTTGTTCTTTGCATCCCATGGAACCCTTAGCGCATCCTTTTTGTTGAGGCTCTATGATATTGTTTAGATCAGTGATGGTAGATACGCTGGGCTGCACATGATGTGACCAATTTGTACAAAGTTGGAAGCCAAGTAATTGGGCGGTATTTTGCTGGATCTTGGGTATTATTTTGATCCTTCGGTATTAGATAAGTGGTTCCCTGAGTAAGAAATGATGGCATTTCCTGCGGATTAGAAATAATGTGATTAATCAATATTGACAAACACTCATGAACACTCCAGAACTTTTTTATCCAGAAGTTTTGAACTCCGTCCGGTCCAGGAGCTTTCCAGTTGTGAAGCTCTTTGATAATATTCGAGACTTCTTCAGTGATGAAGAGTTCATAAGGAGTATGATTGTAATGTTGACAGTTGTTCGTCGTGTCTTCAATCCATCCAGCATTGTTGTTATGAGTAGCTGGTGTTGAAAGTTGGTGTATTCAACTTAAAATAATAGAGAAATGGTCGATTTTAGGGGTATAATGCTCTACGGATACCTTTTGTAGCGTTTGAAAAGTCCTTTAAAACGAGAACTGTTAAATGTCGGTTAAATACATTCAAACTAAGCGAGATATGGTGCAAAAAAACTTATGACTAATGTATTTTAAGGAAAAATGAGTATAAAATAAGAAATAGTATATAAATATAGAAAAAACAAGTATATTTAACCCCTCATCCACCAGAATGGAAATGCATCGTTTTCCTTCTATAATACCTTTTACTATAGGATTATTTCTATATTCAAAAAGTTGGACGGGTTTAAAATGAATGGTTTTTGAAAAGAATAAGATCAAATTATAGAGCACATTTTTAAATTTCCTTAAAAATCTTGCTTTTTCTCCATGTAATTCGAAAGTGATAAGAGATACGTAAAAAAATACCTTACAAAAATGTAGGTTTCCTTTTAGATAACAAGGAAGATTTAAAAAAAAATTAAAAATGCTCTCTATAATTTGATCTTATTTTTTTCAAAAACCATACATTTTAAACCCGTCCAACTTGTTGAACATAGAAATAACACTATAGTAAAAGGTATTGTAGAAGCAAAACGATGCATTTAAATCTGGTGGATGAGGGGTTAAAATATACATACTTCCCATTTTATCTTAAAATAAATTAGTCATCCTTTTTAGTTGCACCATATCTCGCTTAGTTTGAATGTAATCGAAATTTAACATTGCGGTCGTTTTAAAGGTCTTCTCAGGCAGTACTTACAAAAGATATTGCATTATACCCTTAAAATCGACCATTTTTCTGTTATTAAGTTGAACACACCGATTTGAGCATGCACAAAAAAAATGTCTTTTCAGCTACCATATCTCTTTTAATGTTATCACTAGAAGACTTATGAAAGAACGAATCTCTTTGATTTTTCATAAGCTACAAAAATGTTTTATATAGTTTTTTTCGTTAGATGCATAATTTTTAAGGTATTCGCAAAAAATTGTCCGAAAAGGCGACATTTTTCAATGAAAATGACAAATTTTCAACCACGAAAAACCCAAAAGGATTGAGTTTAAAAAAATTATAGAACAGTGCGCCCGCCGCCTTTGCGGTACTGCCGACGGCCCAATAATCCCTAAATTTACAACTTCTGTCCTTTTTGAATGAATAGTGTTAAGAAAATGAAATTTGTTTTCTAGAAATGAATGCCCACTTATATTCCATTGATGGATGTACTCAGTACTGGCGCTAGGGTATCAGATGCCCGCCTGCAAAACTAGCACAGGTCGCACTCCGTAAGAAGATCAAACCGGTCGCACTCCGTAATGGAGTGGTACCTATACCTATCTGACCCCCAAGCTATACCACCACCCCTCCCCATCGCAGTACATAACGAGTGATGAGGCTTTGTACTGAACATTACCTTGGATGCCTTGGATAATGGGACGCCCGCTATGTTACTTTCTGTGGTTAAGCCACCTGATTTTGTGGCTTGACCATGAACAAATTGTGTGGATGTGGATGTTCCCGGTAAATTAGGTTCGGTTACAGTTTTGTTGGACCATTATCATTGGGTAAAACAACATCACTTTTAACTTTTTTTCAGATATAACTAACCAGGTATAACCAGATTGTTTTTGCCATTACTTCTTTTTCGGCGTTTTTTTTTCTATTTTGCGCCCCAGATAGCTTTTTTTGGTTTCCATTTTTATTTAACTAAATAAAAATAATAATTTCTCAAAATTACTGATAATGTTCTTTTTAATGCACAGTAAATTAACAAACTGTGTATTATGTATTTCTATTCACATAGAATACCTATTACTAATACTAAATTGAAAGAGCTTTGAACTTTAACAATTAATCTTATATCCACTGTTTATTTGAAATATTGTTTATATGCGATTAATACATAAGACGGGCCGCCGCAAGAAAGTAGTTTCAGAACCTTGTTTATTTTACTGCAAATTGAACATTTGCGCTGGGAACTGCTGATACAAAATTTACAAACATTTGAATAAAATAAACAAAGCGTGAGTAATATATGTGTGAAGATATTTGGTGTTTTGAAATATAATACCTTCGCCGGCTATGCTTTGACCAATAAATTATATTACTTAGGTACTTGGTAGGAATTCTATGGCTGTATATTTTTGTATAAGTAATTTACGTGTGTAATAATAATATATGCAAGAATAAAAGACACAGATTAGGGATTATGAGGAATTTAAATCATATTTAAAAATTTAATTTCTCTATTTTAGTATTTTTGACACCAGGAAAAAGCTCATTTTGGCGCCCCCCAAAGAGGGGCGGCCGCCTGCAATGCATCCCTTGCAGGCCCGTTATCGCCGGCCCTGGATGTACTTAAATGTTATTCTATTTCAATTTTTATATACAAATATTTTTTGTACAGTATTTTTGCCGCCCTCTTATAATTTGCCGCCCTAGGCAACCGCCTATATTGCCTAATGGATAAAGCAGCCCTGAATGTTTGAGCTTCTACGACATAATTGGGTAGAACTTTGGTGTTCACAATTTGTAACAGCGCACCTAGTTTCTTACAATAGTTTATTCTTGGTAGCGGTGGTCTGCTAAGTAGATTTGTTCCATTAAACTCTAGACCGTCGCGCAACTCGTTGTTTTCCTGCTGTGTATCAGGCTGAGTTTCTGGTATGGGAACGTCAGACAGAAATCTGCTGATCACGGATTTCATTAGGGGCTTGATCTAAAACTAGCCCTTGGTTATGATCTATCTCCCGTGTGACCTCGCTTTTGATGGTATCGCGTCTAGTCTCCGGGATTAGATTATTTCTAATGACTACCCGATATCGATCTGCTACTCGTTGTTTAGTTACGTGAATATCTGGGTACTCCCTGCAAAATTCGGCATACAGCTGTTGTCGATAGCCGATCGTTTCTTGACCGAGGTTGGTCACCTTGTAATACAAGCGCAATATGTTTTCGTTAATGGACACTGTCCATTTCATGCGCTGCCTCGGTCGTCCCGCTTGAGTGAGCGCCGGCTGATGTTCAAGTGCGGCAACTTCAGCGAGTGGAACTCTTGCTGTTGTTTGGCTTGCTTGTGGTTGTTGTTGTGGGGCTGTAGCTGGTTGTATGACAGGGGCCCGCATCCTCAACACCCTGCCACCGATGTCCCGCATGCTGGCATGTCCAGCGCCGGCTAAAGACGTGCCTTGTCGATCCCCAGGCAGCGACCCTAAACATAAACCATAATTCTCCATATGTTGGATTTGGATATGCATTTCATACCTATTGCCAGGTGTCAGTTTTTGCTCCATGGCAGATATCCCTGCTACTCTCTGGGCATTGGCGCCACGAATACCCAGAAAGCATCACACATGCCGTATTGTATTATTATATTATATTTAGCCATACGGCTCACATTCCCTCTAAGGGGGAAATTGACTCATCCCAGATACCTACGGTATCAAAAGGATTGAGCTCTGGTGGGACTCTTTCCGTGTTATCGAGCCCTAGGTGACTTGGTATGCAGGTGTATCTCCCAAAAATTTTCGTACACATCTGGCTGTTGCGAGTAGTACTGCTTTCTGCATGGTCTTATAAAGATGTTCATTAAGACCCAGCTTTTTTATGCTTTCGAGGAGGGTCTTCGGAATGACTCCAGTAGTAGACATAATAATCGGTATCGTCTGGGTACTTTGCATTCTCCATTGTCTCCGTATTTGAATTTCCAGATCCCTGTACTTGGCGATCTTTTCAGTAAATTTAGTACGTAGATTATTGTTGTTAGGAATCGCCACATCAATGAGGGTTGTTTGTCTCGTTAATTTATTGACTAATACGAGATCTGGTCTATTATGCGCCACTGTTTGGTCTGTGAGCACAGTGCGGTCCCAGTATAGCTTGTAGTTGCCATCCTCAAGCATACTCTCAGGGACGTATTGATAATATGGGAGATGGTCGGTTTGGAGAAGTCCCAGCTTGATAGCTATCTCCTGATGAAGGATTTTTCCCACTGCGTCATGCCGTTCCTTGTACTCAGTTGCAGCAAATGCCTGGCAGCCCCCTGTAAGATGGATGGTTTCTTGGGCTTGACATCCATATCGGCATCTGTCGTTTTGAACATGAGGGTCTTTGATGATATATTTCAGGTAATTTCTGGTTGGTATAACCTGATCCTGAATGGCCAGTAATGAACCCTCCGTTTCAGGGAACATCTTTCCTGATGTCAACCAGTAGTTCGACGCTATATTGTCGACATAATTTTGGCTGACCTCATTGGGATGTCGCCCGTGCAGAGGTTTACTCATCCAGGCGCGCACTTTTTCGTCCTTAGTAAGGTGGTTTATGCGAAGTTCTGCTTCCCTCAGTTTTATCGGTGTTGTGTCATCTGCTGCGCAGATAGCGCGATGTAGAGTAGATGTTTCAGCCTGCATCTGAAAATAAGATCTTAAATTAGCAATTTGTTTGTCTAATTGCTCACCAATATCCATAAGTCCTCTTCCTCCTAAATTCCGTGGTAATGTCGTTCTTTCTACTGCACTTTTTGGATGGTGTTTTTGTTCCTTTGTGAGGTGCGTTCTTACTTTTCGCTGAAGATTTTCTATGTCCGTTTTTGTCCACTTAACAATGCCAAATGAATAGCTAAGCGCGGAACATGCGTAGGTGTTTAGTGCCTTAAACAAATTTCTACTATTAAGGTGTGAGCGAAGCAGCTGTTTTATCCTTCGTATAAACTCAGTAGTTATCTCTGTTTTCATTTGTTTATGGTCAATTCTCCGCGCTTGCTTTACTCCAAGATATTTATACATATCGTTTTCACCCATGGCCTCGATGTTCTGGCCATTTTGCATATCGAATCCTCCGGGCTGTACTTTTCCTCTGACTATATTTAAAATACGGCACTTGTCTAGTCCGAAGTGCATGCTAATATCATTAGAAAAAGTTTCTACAGTTTTTAGCATCTCATCGAGTTGGTTTCGAGTGGAAGCCATTAATTTCAAATCATCCATATACAATAAATGATTAAGCTTCGCCATCACATTGTGTTATTTTTGATGCTAAAACCTGCGTCTGTGGAGTTCAATATCTGAGATAATGGGTTCATAGCTAGACAGAACCACAGTGGACTTAACGAATCTCCTTGAAACAGGCCCCGGCTGATTGCGATATTTTCAGTTTCAATGTTATTTTCACCAGGTATTTGAAGGTGAATTCTAGTCTTCCACTCCGTAATTATATGCTCTAAAAAGGTCACTATATTATCATCGACTTTATATATTCTCAATATATCTATAAGCCATTCATGCGGCACTGAATCAAAGGCCTTCTTGTAATCAATGAAGGCAGTAAAAAGATTCCTCTTTTTGGAATATGCCTGGTTAGAAATGACTGAGTCGATGATGAGTTGTTCTTTGCAACCCATGGAACCCTTAGCGCATCCTTTCTGTTGAGGCTCTATGATATTGTTCAGAGCACAGTGTTGGTAGATACGCCGGGCTACACAGGATGTGACCAATTTATACAAAGTTGGAAGACAAGTAATTGGGCGGTATATGGCTGGATCTTGGGTGTTATTTTGATCCTTCGGAATTAAATAAGTGGTTCCCTGAGTTAGGAATGATGGTATATCCTGCGGATTAGAAATAACATGATTAATTAGTGTTGATAAGCATTCATGAACACTCCAAAACTTCTTGAGCCAAAAGTTTTGAACTTCGTCTGGTCCAGGAGATTTCCAGTTGTGAAGCTCTTTGATGGTATTTGAGACTTCTTCAGTAGTGAAGGGTTCGTAAAGGGTGGTAATGTAGTGTTGACAGTTCTGTGTCGTTTCTTCTATCCATCCAGCATTGTTGTTAAAAGCAGCTGGCGTGGAAAGTTGATTTCCCCAAAACTCATGAATTTCTTCTTGGCTTGGGTAAGTCTTATCGACACGTTCTACAGTGGAATTGAGTTTTCGATAGAACGCCTTTTCAGAACTTTCAAAACGAGCATTGTCGCTTTTGCGGTTGTTACTAACTTTGTACCTCCTTAGTCGTCCTGAATAAACGGAGAGCTTTTGTTTTAATGTGTCCAGACACTGATGGGCTGTGTTGTTTTCTGGATCATATCTTGAGTGTCTTGCGGTAGTCAGCATTATATCTTCAGCTCTTCTGATGACTTTTCTACTTGTTACACCTCGTATGTATTCTGTGACTATACCAATATCCCTACGTAATAATTCGATCTTTCCGAGCAGTCTTTTTTCCCAGGGTGCAATTCTGTTACCAGTTCTTTCGTTATTAGTAACCCGTCGTGTTCTGATCTTAACGCCCATTACATTAGCAATTGCTGTTGCTGCACAGTAGATTAGCATATGCAAATATTCCAACGTGTGAGCTTCTACGACATAATTGGGTAGGACTTCAGTGTTCACAATTTGTAACAGCGCACCTAGTTTCTTACAAGAGTTTATTCGTGGTAGCGGTGGTCTGCTAAGTGGGTTTGTACCATTAAACTCTTGTACGGCACGAGCCATTTCGTTTGCTAGACTATCGCTCAACTCATTGTTTTCCTGCTGTGTGTTATCAGGTTGAGTTTCTGGCATGGGAATCTCAGGAGTCTGCTCATCGAGGATTTCATTAGGGACTTGATCTAAAACTTGTTCTTGGTTATTAATCTCCCGTTCGACTTCGCTTTTGATCGAATTGAGTCTAGTCTCTGGGATAAGGTTGTTCCTTATGATTACCCGGTATTGATCTGATACTCTTTGCTCCGATAATTGAATATCTGGGTACGTCCTGCAAAATTCGGCATACAGCTGTTGTCGGTAGCCGATTGTTTCTTGACCGAGGTTTGTCACCTTGTAATAGACAATGCAAAATGTTTTTATTAATGGACACAGTCCATTTCATGCGCTGCCTCGGTCGTCCCGCTTGAGTGAGCGCCGGCTGATGATCCAGCGCAGCACCTTCGGCGGGTGGAGCTCTTGTTGTTGTTTGGCTCGCTTGTGGTTGTGGTTGGGCTGTAGCTGATTGTATGACAGGGGCCCGCCTCCTCAACACCCTGCCACCGACGTCCCGCATGCTGTCACGTCCAGCGCCGGCTCCAGACGTGCCCTGGCGATCCCCAGGCAGCGATCCTAAACATAAATTATTTATCTCCATTCTCATGGGTGTGCATTTTATACCTACTGCCAGGTGTCAGTTTTTGTTCCACGGCAAGTATCCCTGCTACTCTCTGGGTATTGGCGCTACGAATACCCAGAAAGCATCCCCCATTCGCAGGGGGCCGCGCCTGATAGAAGAACTGACAAAAAACTCCCACAAGTTATTATATTTATTATTACTATTATTAGATAATTGAATTATTGGGTCTAGGATGTTTCATCACCGCCGTTTCGATGCCGCCAATTCATCGCCGGCCGATTCATCGCCGGCTGATTCATCGCCAGTCAGTTAATCGCTAACTGATATATTTCCGAATTTTCGACAGTTACATTTATTATATCCCAGATAACAACATAAACTTGTTTCAAACTTGCAACAAGTTTGATACATCAAACATGAAAGCTTGCTGCAGGTTTGCCATGTCAACTTTGCAAACTTGCTAGTTGGTATGTGACAAACTTGCATGAAGTTTGTTTTTTCAAACTTGATACAAACTTGATATAACAAACTTTCTGAAGGTTTGTTTTTGTTTTGTTGCATGAAGTTTGTTTTTTCAAACTTGATACAAACTTGCTTAAGGTTTGTTTTGAGATACTAGCCACAATTTGAATAAAACAATGTGAATAAAAAATACAATACCATTTTATACAACTATTTATTAATCACTCGACTAAAATACAATCTATTGCATAAAATTATTTATTGGAACTTACATTAAACACCCTAGCTTCAGATTCCGATGCTTGGTTTTGTCTATCAGCTCTGAAACAAATAGAAATTGTTAAAAACTCTTGCTGTGTCAACAGAATTAATCTATGTTATTAAAAGAGGTAAAAAGATGTTAAAATAACAATTTTACAATAAAACCTAACATTTATTTATTATATCTATTTTATAATATATAATTTATTTTAAATAGTATGTGAGTACAGTTAGAAGCTTCAAAAAAACATAAAAAGACACCTCTACCTCAATGCCACCAGAGTTGACCAGAGCAAAATGAGTAGGTACTAATCTGTAATGCAGTAAGCATGCAGTTTGGTCTATTAACAATGAAGAAAATAGGCTTCAGCTTAGTAATAATAATTAAGGTAATAGTCTCGGAGAATTGTACGGAAAATTTAAGTTGTAAAAAACTTGAAGAAAAATATCAACATAACCACAACAACAAACTATCACCGCGTAGCCGCGTACGCTAGCAGATTATTTTTCCCGTGTTGCCAGCCATCAAGTAAGCTTTGTCCCTCAACTTACCTTAAAAATTCTCACTTTTATGAAAAAATTCGCTCCTATTTACAAAATCTGCGAAAATATGTTGAATTATTTTCAAATATTTTGATTTTTTTAAATATTGTGCAATTTGGACTGGAGCAAAAATTCCCTTTTGAGATAACTTTTTCAATTGTATGTTGAAAATTCTCGCAAACACAGAAATTTCCCTCCGGGTGGCAACACTTTCGTTGTCGTGGGCTGGACATCAGTCGGGGTGCCGAACGAAAAACGAATCGAAGCGGGCTGTGCAAAGCTAAGCTTGAAGCAATAAGTTGCTACAAACTTGAATAATCATCTTTGTCATAACAATATTGCAGCAAACTTGTCACAAACTTGCCTCGTCATATTTGACGCAGCAATGAAAAATCAAAGAAGAATCAAACTTGCCACAAGTTTACATGCTATCTGGGATATTTTTAGTATTAATTAGGAATTCTAGGAAATGCGAGATATGACCATTCCCGTTGCCATACTTAATGCCTAGTTGCACCAACAAATCTTAAGCTCCAGCTTAGCTAAGTTCTACCTATAGATAGGGCCTCTTTGAGTATCACTTACGTTGCACCATAATTTTAGATTCTTACCTTATTACCAATTATATCTATTATTATATTATGGTATTCTTATTGTAATTTATTATAATTATATTATATTAATTCTTATGATATTCTCGACTTAAACTTAAGATCTGTTGGTGCAACCGGGTAATCGGGCATTAATCTTTTAATAGACTTTTAAACTTTTATAATATAAAATATAACTTAACACTACACATTTAATACTATTTAGCATCAGATTTCAGGGAAGTAGAAATAGAACAGTAAATTAATATAATAATATTTTTTATCTTTTTATTTGTCATAAGTTTTGAACTGAATTTAACATCTTGTCGTGTCATCTCCTATAATACAAAATCAACTGACTAACTGGCGATGAAACGGACGGCGATGAAATGGACTGGCGATGAACCGGCGGCATCGAAACGGCGGCGATGAAACGTCCCATTCCGGTATTATTATGTATTAATTATTTTACAGTCACCCCTTTGTATTGTCCTTTTGGATGACCATAATTGAAGTATTAGTTTATAAACCCTATAGTTGTATACAAGAGTTGTATAAGGTTTGTAGAAAAGTGTCATATAATCTACTATAGTTGAGTAGATTCCCTGGGGCGGAGCGAAAAAATCCCTCCATTTTCAGCGGTACCTATGATAGCTGATTTCAAAAAAGGATATATAGATCTGTAAATCCATAATTCCAATTTCCGTTTGCTTATTTATCTGTCATTTAGACAATTTTGTCGTGCTGGAGCCGCAGAATTCAACCAAGTGGGATCCGATTTACCACCCTAGGCACTCCTCTTAGCAGCCTCCTACACGACTTAGGATTCAACCCTTAAGGTCAAACTCTATCTAGTTTGCATACATTCACGGTAAAAAAAATTTGCATTATGCACCGAATTTTTCTGTTGCTCATGGTGATGGTATCTCACCTGAGTACATTGTTTATTACTTCTTCTTCCTTGTTGAGCTTGCTGTGCTTTTCTATTTTTTCGAAATCTAGTTTTATTGTGATGATCATATCTTTCATGTTTTCTTGTATTTATATCATTTATATAATGATTCCTCCTCGTATAATTTCGTCTTTCGTATTTATTTTTACCCTTGGAAGTTTTGTTTTGGTTTTCGTTTGTATTAATGTAGGTTTGATCTCGATACATCCTCGTCTCATGACGGCCATTTTCTTTTGTATTTCTGAACCTTTTGTCACGATACATCTTCGACTCCTGTGGTTCGTATTTTTTTGTCTTTCTGTAATCACGATACGTCCTAGTGTCACGTCTTTCATTTCCGTTAGTATTATTGTAGTATTTGTTTCTGTATTTCTCTCTTCTTTTATAGTTATTTTCGTAATTTTGTAATTTTACTGTATGACATTTTCACGTTCATTCCGTCGATCGACGTTTTGTATATATTGTATTGTACTGTTTTGTGCTTGTATCTATGTATTTGTGTCCGTTTGGTACATTTTTTCTTCTTTCTTTATACCTATTGTTTCTTCGGTATTTTCTGGAATTGTCTACATTTTCTGTTTGGACAAGTGTTTCTTCATCCTTAGCGAATGTAACTGCTCCTGATAAGCTGCTGAAATTTCCTGCTTTTTTTATTGTCATATTATGATCTGTTTCGTGAGGACTGGATTCCTGACTTTGTGTCGTTCCTAACACTATCCATCCTAATCTCATATTTTGGATGAGTAGTCCGTTACTTAATCGGTCCATACCCTCCATCAATATGTTGTTATATTCTTTTACCCCTAGTAGTACGTCTATCTTCCTTACTTTATAATATCTTTGGTCTGCTAGTAGGGGAGATATGCCTGAGACGGCATACTTTTTTTTAAATGTTTTGTAATCGATAATCGATAGAGTTAGACATGTAATAAAAATCAAGACATGTAATAAAAATCAAAGTCAGTGCTAGGAACATTTACATAAATATAACATTATTTTTTAACAAGGTACATATTATAGTTTTTTTCTGAAAAAATAAATTGTAAAGTATTACATGTGCCATCTCACCCACATACATGTGGGTAAGATGGCATACCCTTGAAATAAAGGCACTAATCTCGACTCATAAGTCACAAATAATTTTTTTTGTAGTCTTGGGTACACCGGCACATTCGGAATATGACCACTTACCACAAATTTGGCAAGGTTAGTCATTTGGCACATCTTAGTCAGATTTTTCGAGAACGAGATAATGAAAAGAGGCCATTACAAAAAATGCAAGCAGCATCTTCCTCGTCACTTGTCTCAACATCGACGGAATCGATTTTGTCGGTTCGAATTCCTCTTAAAACGACCCATAGCTGTAACGACAAACTTCAATCATATAACAAAATTAATGCAGTGTAAAAACGCATAAGGGTGAGATGGCATACCTATGCCATCTAATCCACCGGCTTACTATGCCATCTCAGGCAACATTGCATTCATACCGTTTTTTTAACCTAATTTTTCTTAAGCACATTTTTAAGATATAAATCGATACTGGCGTGATAGGTGTAAGGTAAAAGAACATCACAAAATTTAAAAACTTAACTCAGGTGTAAAGACTCGCGAATTATAATGTGATACAAAAAAGTCAATAAATATTTTGTCCTACTTAATTAACTTCCAAAGGCTACTGCTGTCAAAATAAAACTAACATGCATAAGTTCAACAATGTTGACACATTTTAACTTGAGGAACTGAAAACTGTCACACTAGGCACCAAATTTGGAATAGTTTACGAAAAACGCGTGATATGCCATCTCAGCCAGTATGCCGTCTCAGGCATACTTCCCCTAGTGCATTTCTCTCATTATATTCCCGTAGCAGTATATCCTGTTCAGGTAGATCTTTGGTTATTTTTGGTAATACTAACGTCTCTGTTTCCATCTTGAAGTTACTTTGAAAGTGGGTTTCAATGAGTAGCTTCATGCTCCAGTTCGCTGTCTTTTCTCCGGACGAGCCTATTTCTGATATATGGTTGACTGTATTGCCTGCCTACTATGTGATCCTAACGCTGCCGCCGCTTGTTCCGTGATAAATGAACATTGTGAACTTCGGTCTATGAGTGCTCTTATTGTGTGAGAGTCTCTCTTTGCATCTTTTGTAGTATTTTTACTACAAAAGCAAGATTACCTAGGTCAAAATTTTTGACGTATGAGCACTGTCAAAACATTAGAATGTGATTTTTCATCATGGCCACGTTTATGTCATTACTTGTCAGTCAGAGATATTTTTCTTTATGTTTTTGTTTATGTACAAAAAAATAATATCTATAATTATTTATTCTAATTAGTGTCAATTGGTTTTCATTACTTGCCGAAATATATTAATAGAATAGAATATACTTATCAAAGTGTAGGTATAATCATTAAAATAGATTATTTCACAGCTCACAGCATAATAATTGACCGCAACCAGCAACACTGAACTGTCATTTGCGTTTGATTGTATGAGCAGCGTACGTACGAATGTCTAAAATCTATATATATAAAAGAAAGTCGAGGTTATGTTAGTTACACCATTTATAACTCGAGAACGACTGAACAGATTTTTATGAAATTTTACATGTATATTCTAGCGGACTGGGAATAGGATAATATGGAGTTTCATACCCGTACGTCATAAGGGGGGTTGCCCCCCTGATATATTTTTTTAATTTTTGGAAAAACCGTTTTTTACCATTTTTATGAGATGTAGAAGCAAAAGATATATACAATCCTAAATTTTCAATTTTCTATCTCAGACCGTTATTTTTTAATAGCCATTTAAATATTTTACATCTATACAGTGCGTCCATAAAGTAACGCATAAATTCATTATTTAGTAAACCGGCGACTTTAAGAAAAAATCCCGAAACAGGTCAATTTTTATTTTTAAAGTACAATTTTTTGGCACATATATCATACTAGTGACGTCATCCATCTGGGTGTGATGACCTAATCAATGATTTTTTAAATGAGAATAGGGGTCATGTAATAGCTCATTTGAAAGAGTATTTAATTCTCTATTCACTAATATAAACATTAACATAATTATTTATACAGGGTGTCCAAAATTTTTTTTTAAATTAAATTAATTGACACAAAAAGATGAATGTACATGTAATTTGTTGAATTCTAAATACATTTTACTGCTGTCAGAAAACACGAAAATATTTTATTTAAAAAATAAACATTGATTTTCTCTTATACGAAATGTTCAAATTGCCAAGAGGCAGGTGGGTGGCAGCTTTAACATTGAATTTAAGCGAAAAGCAATATTTATTTGTCAAATAAAAATGTTTTTCCTGTTTCTGACAACAGTAAAGCGTATTTTGAATTAAATAATTTACATGCAGCCTTCTTTTTGTCTCAATAAAAAATTTTATTAAAACATTTTTTTGAACACCTTGTATAAACAGCTATGTTAATGTTTATATAAATGAATAGGTAATTGAATACCCTTTTAAATGAGGTATCACATGACCCCCATTCTCAATTAAAAAAATCACCGATTACGTCATCAAGCCCAGATGAATGACGTCATTAGTATGATATATATATATATATACCAAAAAATTGTAATTTAAAAATAAAAATTGACCTGTTTCGGGATTTTTCGGTAAAGTCGCCGGTTTACGAAATAATGAATTTATGCGTTACTTTATGGACGCACTGTATATATAAAAGAAAGTCGAGGTTATGTTAGTTACACCATTTATAACTCGAGAACGACTGAACAGATTTTTATGAAATTTTACATGTATATTCTAGCGGACTGGGAATAGGATAATATGAAGTTTCATACCCGTACGTCATAAGGGGGGTTGCCCCCTGATATATTTTTTTAATTTTTGGAAAAACCGTTTTTTACTATTAGACCTGGATCCCGCGTAAGAAAAAAAAGTTGATTAATAGCAAGCTGAAAATTTGTTAATAGCTTAACGGTGTCTAGTCGGACAAACTTTGATGCACGGGAACACTGGAACAGGGGAAGTTTTAACTGTGGAGCATGATAAACGTGTCGTCCTCACAAGTTTATGATTGTGAAAAATAACAAGTTGTGTTTAAGTTTATTCGATAGCCAACGTTATATAATGTATGAGAAAATGTTTGTCCGACAAAAATGTTGGGCATTTTAACGAGTCCGACACGTAGAACATGTCACATCACCGGAATTATGTTGGTGATGATGATGAATAGCAGTCTGATTTTTGGATGAGAGTTTAATGAAAGGTTAAAAAAGCAATTGGAAGTTATGTCCGACAAAATTAATGGGAAGTTTTCGTAGTCGGACATTCTAAACAGGTAAGATATACACAAAAATGCTGGTGATAAATAGCTTTCCGACAAAGATGAAATTTAATTAAGTAAATTATTCCCTACCAAGAATGACTGTTGTCGGAAAAAAATAAGGGGTAGATTTTGTAGTCGGACAATTTAAAAAAATAATTTTTGAAATTTCAATAAGGGGTGATCATTCTATGTCAAAAGTACCTGCAGTCAATTACAATCGATATCTTTCGATTTATCTCAACATCATTTAGATACCTCACTGTAATACATTTATAGTAGATCAGGCAAAGTATATTATGGATTGAGTGGTCTAGCTATCTTTGTCTGCCACATGCGCGGGATCCCTTGGTTAAAAGAGATAGATAGACCACCTATCGACTTTTTGCACTGTATTCCCTGTCTACCCTTATGTCTATGAATACATTTCCATTTAAGAAAACTGTCACTTTTGACAATAATTCATAATAAATTGCAATCGTAACTTCAAATTTAAACTAATCGATTTATTTTGGCAGCAAATTATTTCTAGCCATGTGACATATTACATTAATATATTTCATTTGTAGAAAGTTGAGAAAAATTACGTTATACAATTTTAATAATAATTTATTTAGGTACCCTTTTTCAATCAAGCAAAGCATTACAGCACGAAGAATGATATTCAATAGAATTTTCACAATTATCTGGCAACTGAACCTCATTGAATTGATGACCAAGCATTTTACGAACTTTGTAAAATGTTCGAAAATTACTCAAAAATGTTCCGTTGAATGGTTTCACTTTTGATTTGGCGACTTAAAATTTAAACTGTTGACACTCAAAAATAGACACAAAAACACTCCATAGTTAATATAAATTTTAATTTCGAACACACGTGGCAAACAGAAACTCAGAGACCATGTATTTTCAAATACTACTTTGTATAGCACAAAGTGTCACACTGACAAATGCAGCCTTCTATTATAATACATACTTCTAAGCAAAATGTGTCATATTTACATCTATTCTTATAAGCACCGGAGTTTTACACTCTTCACATTTTTCAATGTCGTTTACAGGGTTAAGATTTAAGTATGGAAAAAAGTGTATACAAGGTTTTTTGTAGGAAATTTTCCGTACTTTCTGATGCGCCTAATTAGAAAACCCTAAGAGATTGCTTTCACATGTTCTTTGACATTTTTTATTATCATTTTGAGAATATCTAGAACAAACTCCACCCAAAAAAATAATTGTTTTGCTATATATACATGCATTGATACTTACCTCACTGTTTTTGGAGTGTGCATGTATATATATGCACATGCAAATATGTGAATATAAATAATAATATACAGCTAAAATAACTTTATCAATATGTGACTAAGTCATTCTGAAAAAATGTTTTTTATTTATTTCCTTCGATTTGCCCAAACTTTTTGTCCGACATATAACTTTTTGCGTTACAAAATATAATTTTTACATAAACAAATCAAAATTAGCTTGCTATTTATCACCAACATTTTTGTCTATATCTTACATGTTTAGAATGTCCGACTAGGAAAATTTCCCATTAATTTTGTCCGACAGAACTTCCAATTGCTTTTTTAACCTTTCATTAAACTCTCATGCAAAAATCAGACTGCTATTCATCACCAACATAATTCCTGTGATGTGACATGTTCTACGTGTCGGACTCGTTAAAATGCCCAACCTTTTTGTCGGACAAACATTTTTTCATATATTATATAACGTTGGCTATTGAATAAACTTAAAAACAACTTGCTATTTTTCACCATCATAAACTTGTCAGGACGACACGTTTATCATGGTCCACCGTTAAAACTTCCCCTGTTCCAGTACTCCCATGCATCAATGTTTGTCCGACTAGACACCGTTAATCTATTAACAAATTTTCAGCTTGCTATTAATCAACTTTTTTTCTTACGCGGGATCCAGGTCTATATTTTTATGAGATGTAGAAGCAAAAGATACATACAATCCTAAATTTTCAATTTTCTATCTCAGACCGTTATTTTTTAATGGCCATTTAAATATTTTACATATATATATATATATATATATATATATATATATATATATATATATATATATACAACCCACCGAAACTCAAAAGTGTTTTTTATAAACAAGTCAACAAAGTACTTCTTTTTTCTTTACATTTATATATATATATATATATATATATATATATATACAAAATATGCATAAGATGGAATGCAACCACAGACACGTGTTTCTGACTTATTAGTCGTCATCAGTATGGTATAGCCAAACAGGAGCAACGAAACCAATTTGTGGCTGTAATGTTAGAAGACCCTCAGGATTCGAGAGCAACAACTAACACATCCACGGCTAACACATCCACCATACTGATGACGACTAATAAGTCAGAAACACGTGTCTGTGGTTGCATTCCATCTTATGCATATTTTGTATTTTCATTGTTGCGAGCCATACCGATATCTATTAACTCGCGTTAACCTCTCCTTGTTTGATTTTAAAACGTTTTAAACGTTTGGCATTGCTGTACTCAGGTAGCTGTAGCTTCCTCCGTGGATGTGTTAGTTGTTGCTCTCGAATCCTGAGGGTCTTCTAACATTACAGCCACAAATTGGTTTCGTTGCTCCTGTTTGGCTATACCATACTGATGACGACTAATAAGTCAGAAACACGTGTCTGTGGTTGCATTCCATCTTATGCATATTTTGTATTTTCATTGTTGCGAGCCATACCGATATCTATTAACTCGCGTTAACCTCTCCTTGTTTGATTTTAAAACGTTTTAAACGTTTGGCATTGCTGTACTCAGGTAGCTGTAGCTTCCTCCGTGGATGTGTTAGTTGTTGCTCTCGAATCCTGAGGGTCTTCTAACATTACAGCCACAAATTGGTTTCGTTGCTCCTGTTTGGCTATACCATACTGATGACGACTAATAAGTCAGAAACACGTGTCTGTGGTTGCATTCCATCTTATGCATATTTTGTATTTTCATTGTTGCGAGCCATACCGATATCTATTAACTCGCGTTAACCTCTCCTTGCTTATATATATATATATATATATATATATATATATATATATATATATATATATATATATAAAATCTTGTTAATTTTGAGGTTGCAGTCATAAATTTCAGGGGGCAGGATAAGTAAAACTCTTAGTTATTATCAAGCTTTCGCAAAATTTATTTGCTTCTTCAAGATATGCTAAAAAAGTTTTAGTAAATACAATGAAATTAAGATGATAAAAAATATTGTACATAAAAAATATTGTACAATATTTTTTATCATCTTAATTTCATTGTATTTACTAAAACTTTTTTAGCATATCTTGAAGAAGCAAATAAATTTTGCGAAAGCTTGATAATAACTAAGAGTTTTACTTATCCTGCCCCCTGAAATTTATGACTGCAACCTCAAAATTAACAAGATTTTACATAGTGTCAGTCAATATTACCTAACTGCTTTATATATATATATATATATATATATATATATATATATATATATATATATATATATATATATATATATATATATATATATATATTCTATTCAAAAAAATAAAAAAAATTTTCCCAGCCCGAAATGGTGGATGTGTGAATTGTTCGTAAGGGGATTTTTCCACATTCTCTATTTCATTTGTTATATATATATATATATAAAAGAAACTCGAGCTTATGTTAGTTACACCATTTATAACTCGAGAACGACTGAAGAGATTTTTATGAAATTTTACGTGTATATTCTAGCGGACTGGGAATAGGATAATATGGAGTTTCATACCCGTACGTCATAAGGGGGGTTGCCCCCCTGATATATTTTTTTTATTTTTGGAAAAACCGTTTTTTACTATTTTTATGAGATATAGAAGCAAAAGATACATACAATCCTAAATTTTCAATTTTCTATCTCAGACCGTTATTTTTTAATAGCCATTTGAATATTTTACATCTATATAAAAATTCGCCGGTCGCAGTGTTTGTTACCATACTCCTCCGAAACGACTTGACCGATTTTTATGAAGTTTTGCAGGTATATTGGACTGTACTGAGAGTTGGTTGCTGTCTATATTTCATACCCGTATGTCATTAGGGGGTTGCCCATGACGCCGTATCTCTCACAATAATGACGTGAAAAATATGAAATTAAGTAGGTAGACTCCTTGCTGATTTCGGAGCAGAACCGTACTAAATTTTTTTCTCTAATACAATCGGTGTCCGAAATACAATATCTCAAGCCGTAGCAATATTCTGAGGACAGAAGAAGAACGAGCGACAAATTTCATGGAAGAGAAGTGGAACAGTTTAACGCCATCTCTTGATTGGAATGGGAACTAAATTGACAAATTTTAGTTATGTAGGAATTTCAAATTATAAATTTTGTGGGATTTTTTATGGAATTTCACAGGCAATTAAAACAACAGAAAGACAATTCAATGTTTTATTGAAAACTTCAAATGTTCCAATTTGTTTTCAAAATGCTATAAACACTACTGCCATGTGTCACGTGAAAGCACTGATGTGTAATAATGAGTTGAATGAAAATTTTTGAAAGAATCTTGTAGGATGATTGTTTAGATAAATACCTTATAATCTTTTACAAACTTCCAAAAATATATAGGCCCGAAATGTTGATGACACACTTGTCTATTGGAGTAAACTGTTTCAGGATCTATTATATTGTTTTTTAAATGTGGAGAAACAAAACACGGGATGATCAATGTAAACTAAAAATTCTACTCACAAAAACGGAGAGGAGGTTAATACAATTGATTAAAATTGTGATTAAATCTAATTAAAAACGTAACACCACTATAATAAAGTATTTAAGCCACAAACTGTAAAATAAAAAGTAAATAACAAATTAATTTAATTGTCAACTGTCAGTTGTTAAATATGACAAGAGAATTGACTGACAGCGACATCTCTGGATTGGAATGGTAACTAATTTGCTGTCTTGACCACAAACCATACATACTTATAGACGTTTCACGACCATGTTAATCTTTCGGATCGAATTAACGCCATCTCTTGATTGGAATCATGCCCCGCTAACTCTAATAAAAAACATGTAATCGTATTTATTTTCCTTCCGTTTAGTCAGAGGCGCTGATGTCGGCATTGTGATTGGTGGAACATGACTTTTGACAAATCCTGCGCTATCTGTGAATCTGTAATCTGTGTTCGTGTTCGTTCGTTCGTTGTCGTTCACTTATTTTATATGGTCGGTTATGTGATGTGTTTGGTGTTTGTGTTTAGTTTGTGTCACCATAAAAAGCTGATATTCAGTCGTGTTTTTTGATATTTTTGTTATTTCATAATCGAGTACCTTTTTAAAGGTAAGTTTTTCTGATTGTAGGTACTGTTTATCCAACAGTTTTAAAATACACATTTTATTTCGCGTTTTGTTGTTGGGTCTAATGGCCGATCAGCTGTTGTGTGCAGCCGATAAATTCAACAAGTAAACATATATTTAATCGAAATTAAATACTCATATTTCTATGTAAAATGTCACATTATTGTATAAATAAATAATTAAGAAACAAAAGTTGTTTGTGTTTTACCTTTACTGTCCACTTGAATAAAATAATATTAAATATTGGAAGTACCCTATGGAGGCTATGGTGTACCTAGCGTGGAGGCTAGATAACGCTACCCTTCCTATCCAATCAACAGCAAGAACGTTTAAAATTTCACACCTATCATGTCGAAGCTACAGACCACTTATGTGGAGGCCAGATTTGTAGTATCCTTCCAATTTTCCAGGTGCTGAAATACGTGACATATTTTTTGAAGGGTAAGATCGCATTCTACCAAATCACACAACACTTTTTTCTATGATTGGAATGGGAACTAAATTGACAAATTTTAGTTACGTGAGAATTTCAAATTAAAAATTTTGCGGGATTTTTGATGAAATTTCGCAGGAAATTAAAACAACAGAAAGACAATTCAATGTTTTATTCCATATTTTACTGAAAACTTCAAATATTCCAATTTGTTTTCAAAATGATAAACACTACTGCTATGTGTCAGGTGAAAGCACTGATGTGTATCCATGCAGTTGAATGAAAATTTTTGAAAGAATCTTGTACATAGGATGACTGTTTAGATAAATATTACCTTATAATCTTTTACAAACTTCCAAAAATATATAGGTCCGAAATGTTGATGACACACTTGTCTATTGGAATAATAATATGTTTCAGGATCTATTACAGTAGAACCCCTCTAATCCGTCACCCTCGGGACTAGGAGTATGGTCGGAACGCAAAAAAGGTCGGATTATCAGAAAAAGTCATTTAAATACGTGTGTACAAGAAAAAAAGCCTGTATTATTCTCTTCAGTGATATAATAACCATACATATGTACATAATTATATTGCATTAAAATGCCAGAATTCTTTGTTATGTATTTATTAAATTAATTGCAAAAAAGGTATGTACCTACATATGTACTGAAAAAATTAGTAGTCTACTTGGAAAAAAAGTCAGTGATAGATTTCTGTTTACAAGACGAAATTCTGGACTTAGCTGCAATGTTTCTCCAATTTTTGATCCACAAGATGTCCATCGGTGTTGATGCTGGATTCTGCTCTATGTACTGAAGGCCGATTTCAAATGCATTCTTGGCATCTGTGTGTGAAATCTGGACAGGAGGCTCGTCAACATCACTGTCGGATTCTAAGTTCATGTTTTCATCACCATCATGTTCCGAAACCGCGGCAACAATGTCGTCATCATTCAGCACTTCACTGGTTTCGCAGTTTTTGTCGCATTGTTCAATCCACTCTTCAACTTCACCAGCAGGGATTGAATTATTCAGGGTTTGAAGATTTTTAACGATTTCCTGCATGTCGTTTTGCTCATCTTCGATCTGGTCAATTTCGGTCATAACTTCTGGCCAAAGCTTACGCCAAGATTTTCTTAGCGTGTCAGGATTCAGTTCTGCCCATGACTCAGCCATTGTATAGATAGCATCTTTAATGTTCAAGGATTTCATGGCTTGAAAAATGTCATATCCTTCTTCGGATTTTTCTAAAATAGAACTTATGTATTTTCGGCGATAACGCCTCTTAAAACATTCTATCACTCCCTGGTCCATTGGCTGGATAAGTGATGTGACATTTGGTGGGAGGAAGATAGCTTTTATATCTCCTTTTACTAAATCCTCCTCAGAGGGATGCGATGGTGCATTGTCCAATAGCAGTAGAGCTCGAACGGGAAGATTTTTCTTTTTCAAATCTTTCTCAACACATGGCACAAACTCGTCAAAAAACCACGATTTGAAAAGATTGCAGTCCATCCAAGCAGATTTTTGATTACGGTAATAAACCGGCAATGATGATAAATTGATATTTTTGAAAGCCCTGGGCTTCTTAGATTTGCCTATAACAAACAGCGAAAGCTTGTGTGTACCATCGGCATTGCTACAAGGAGCAACAGTTAACCTATCTTTTAAGAGTTTCGTTCCCGCTACGGTTTCATTTGGCGCACTTAAGGTTTTACTGGGAAGCATTTTGTAATTTAGGCCTGTCTCGTCTATATTATAGACTTGGCAAGGTAACAGTTCATTTTCTTTTACGATTTCTTGAAACTTCACCGAAAACTCGTTAGCCGCCTCAGCATCAGCAGATAATTTTTCACCACAAATTGAGATAAACCGGATACCATGACGGGTTTTCCAGCGATCAATCCAGCCTTCACTAGCTTTAAACTCACTTCCGACTTCTAGTTTTTTGTGCAAAATTATTGCCTTTTCTTTTATGATTGGGCCAGATATCGGAGTTCCCTTCCTTCTTTCTTGGCTGAACCACATCCATAATGCACTATCAAGCAGTTCAAGTTTAGGCTTTTTCAATGTTTTTCGATTCTTAAGAGCGTTTTCTCCATCTATCGTCATTGTATGTGATTCAATGTCTTTCCGATTTTTTCTCCAATCCTTAATTGTTGTCACGCCTACGTTCAGTTCCTTGGCAATTTTTTGTAGTGATTCACCTTCATCCAGCCTTTGAAGCACTGCAAGTTTTTCACTTAACGAAAGAGTAATGTGTTTACGTTTCGCGGACATTTTGAAAACATGTGTACACACCACAAGGTTCGAAATAACACTGAAAGAATTGCGAGCAGGCACTGAAGGAATTTGCCGGGGCATGCGGGCAGGTCGGATTACCCGGAGCGTCGGACCATCCGAGGGCGGATTAGAGGGGTTCTACTGTATATTGTTTTTTTAATGTGGAGAAACACAACACGGGATGATCAATGTAAACTAAAAATTCTACTCATAAAAATGGAGAGGAGGTTAATACACTTATTAAAATTGTGATTAAATCTAATTAAAAACGTAACACCACTATAATAAAATAATTAAGCCACAAACTGTAAAATAAAAAGTAAATAATAAATTAATTTAATTGTCAACTGTCAGTTGTTAAATATGACAAGAGAATTGACTGACAGCGACATCTCTGGATTGGAATGGTAACTAATTTGCTGTCTTGACCTTGACAATTTACGTGAAACGTCTATAAGTATGTATGGTTTGTGGTCTTGACCTTGACAATAGGGCTTTTCATTCACAGTCATTTGTTTCGAGCTTCTGTCATGTGTCACATAATATTAATATATCTACGAAATACGTTATTGGTATATACAATAATACAAACCACAGACGTATGACGTAGATATATTAATATTATGTGACACATGACAGAAGCTTGAAACAAATGACAATCGATGAAAAGCCCTATTTACGTGAAACGTCTATCAGTATGTATGGTTTGTGGTACTAAGGGAACATACTTTTATAAACGTCATTCATCATGTGTCATGTCATAGTCATGTCATTTCCGTAAAATTGACTTTGACATCTTGAAATTATATAACCAAAAAGTGGGTTTTTTAAGGGACATCCATATTTTTCAGTGAGGTATTACGAGAATATCTGCTGAAATGGCTGCTAGAAGAATCACGAAAAGTGCTGTTAACTGGGCTGCCTTAAGCGAAAAGGTCCCTGAACATCAGCGTGCCCAGTTTTTAGCGTTCAAAACTAAGTCCGACAGCTATCTTAGGCGGTAAGGTCATCAGGCTTTATATAACACTTTTTTCTTAATATTCTTACAATATACGGAAAAACTAAAGGCAACGATATGTTTATGTAATAGTAGAGATAATAAGCTATTAGACATCATTAGGACGGTTGTAATGAAAACTAAAATTTATTTTTAGTGTCTTAGCAAATCCTGAACAAGCCCCAGCCATTGATTGGGCTTACTATAAATCCAAAGTACCAGTTGCTGGAATGGTAGATGATTTCCAAAAGCAATATGGAGCTTTATCTATTGCATTCCCTGCAGACACTGTCAAACCTCAACTGGATGCTTTAGAAAAAGAAATCAAAAGTGATATCGAAAAATTCAAAACTGAATCCAATGCTCGTATTGCTGAGTAAGTATCAAAATATATTTTAAATACAAAACATGTTGTCACCCAATTATGTTAGTGTTGATCATCCAATCAAATGCATCGTAATTAATCACCAACTGAAGTAGATATATACCAGTATTAGGCATCAACGCCCTTCCAGTAGGGATCTATGGAAGAATATCACTGAGCCCCAAGCTCTTATCCCTTGCTGTACTGCTAGTCTAAGCCTCAGATTCATTAGAATTTTAAATTGCTGAGTTTGTCCTTTTTAGTTTTCTGTTTACCTGGCCTGGATTTGAAGTCACTTAGCTCGAAGTGAGAGGGCCAACTGACCGAAGCAGAATCCTTTGATATAAATTTCAGGTTGATAGAGGTTCTACACTTTCAACACACTGGTATCAATATGTTTTCTTCTTGTCATAACCATACATAGTTATCATTATAATTTTCTATATTCTTCTATTTGTCTTGACTCTGTAGTGTTTGCTTAAGACCAAGTCCTCAGGTTCTTTATCAAGGGTGTTAATATGAAAAGTTTTTATTATTTACATCATTGGTTATACGTTGGTTATACAAGTTTAGTTCAAGGGGGAAAGTTTAGTTCAGTTTAGCCAGAAATGTAAATATTTTTAAATTGAAGAGTCTCAGATGCAGAATCCACCAATTTAATAAAATTAAAATGGTAAATAGTTATTTAAATCTGAGACTTTTCGTGTTGAAAGTTCTTTCTGGTACATCCTTAATCTGCGACTTTAACAATTTTTAAGACAGCAGACGACGAATATAGAAAACAAAAAGGATTCCTTGCAATCACATTCCGTTTTCATTAGTCTAGGAAAAGGACAGAAGAGGAACTTTCTAGTACTCAAATCTGAGTAAAGATAGAAAAGTAAAAGATGGTTTTGCTTGTTTTTGATTCAGAGGGATCCACAATCGCTGGACAGCTGTTTCCACCGTTTCAGGATTTTTCAACAGCGCCAGCGTGCACTCCTCTGAATTGAAAAACAGCTCAACCATCAATTTAAGGGGAATTTTGCATCTGGGAATCTGGGAATTGGGAAGTTAGAACATGAGCAAATTAACTTGGGAAGGGATTACTACAGGAGCAATGTACCCAATTGTGTCAATAATGTCAGAAGACCTTGCAGCTACCTGAAGAAAGAAACACCAGAATGTTTTAAACATAAACAAATATGTTATTTTAAGGGGAAAGGAACAAAATGCAAAATTTTGACACCTGTCAAAATTTTCAATGTATTTTAAAGGTAATCATTTTTTTGAATCTTGAGGAAAGTAATAAGTATTTTTGAAAAATTTAAACGCAGAATGAAAGATTACTTTATTACCGAGGGCCGAAAGTCTCTTATAATGAATAAAAAGATTCTTTTGAATGAGGTATTTAAAATCACACTAAATTTTCTCTTAGTTTTTCACCCTGTAACTTATTAAAATAAACATTATAGAAGTTTTCAGGGACTTTCGACCCTCGGTAATAACACCGGTGTTACCTTAGCCATAAATTTCATCCATAATTTTTTTTTTATATTTTCACAAAAAGTTGGTATAAATTTATCAAAAATGAATAAAACAGATAATATTGACAAGAAAAATGTTATATAATATATATGTTTGGAAAAAAAAATTTAAACGGGCGATGTATTGACGGTGAGTAGATAATGCCACTCAAATTCAAAAATCCTTTATGGATGGTACATATGGATAAAGGATTATGGATAATGGATATGGATAAAGCATAACATATAAAAAAATCGTGATGGAGGTATTTTTCAAAACAAGCGAAAAAAATTCTGAAACTTAGATGTATTGCGCGCTATTCGTTAATACGTCTCAAATTCAAAAATCCTTTATGGATGGATCGTTAGTCAACTTTTTTTCTCAGTTTTTTGTTAAATTCTCAAAGTAAATATAATTAAGCATAACATATAAAAAAATCGTGATGGAGGTATTTTCCAAAACAAGCGAAAAAAATTCTGAAACTTAGATGTATTGCGCGGTATTCGTTAATATGTCTCAAATTCAAAAATCCTTTATGGATGGATCGTTAGTCAACTTTTTTTCTCAGTTTTTTGTTAAATTCTTAAAGTAAATATAATAAAGCATAACATATAAAAAAATCATAATGGAGGTATTTTCCAAAACAAGCGAAAAAAATTCTGAAACTTAGATGTTTTGCGCGGTATTCGTTAATACGTCTCAAATTCAAAAATTCTTTATGGATGGTACGTTAGTCAACTTTTTTCTCAGTTTTTTGTTAAATTCTCAAAGTAAATATAATAAAGCATAACATATAAAAAAATCGTGATGGAGGTATTTTCCAAAACAAGCGAAAAAATTCTGAAACTTAGATGTATTGCGTGCTATTCGTTAATACGTCTCAAATTCAAAAATCCTTTATGGATGGTACGTTAGTCAACTTTTTTTATCAGTTTTTTATTAAATTCTCAAAGTAAATATAATAAAGCATAACATATAAAAAAAACGTGATGGAGGTATTTTCCAAAACAAGAGAAAAAAATTCTGAAACTTAGATGTATTGCGGGCTATTCGGTAATACGTCTCAAATTCAAAAATCCTGTATGGATGGATCGTTAGTCAACTTTTTTTCTCAGTTTTTTGCTAAATTCTCAAAGTAACTATAATTAAGCATAACATATAAAAAAATCGTGATGGAGGTATTTTCCAAAACAAGCGAAAAAAATTCTGAAACTTAGATGTATTGCGCGGTATTCGTTAATACGTCTCAAATTCAAAAATCCTTTAAGGATGGTACGTTAGTCAACTTTTTTTCTCAGTTTTTTGTTAAATTCTCAAAGTAAATATAATAAAGCATAACATATAAAAAAAACGTGATGGAGGTATTTTCCAAAACAAGAGAAAAAAATTCTGAAACTTAGATGTATTGCGGGCTATTCGGTAATACGTCTCAAATTCAAAAATCCTTTATGGATGGTACGTTAGTCAACTTTTTTTCTCAGTTTCTTGTTAAATTCTCAAAGTAAATATAATAAAGCATAACATATAAAAAAATCGTGATGGAGGTATTTTTCAAAACAAGCGAAAAAAATTCTGAAACTTAGATGTATTGCGCGCTATTCGTTAATACGTCTCAAATTCAAAAATCCTTTATGGATGGATCGTTAGTCAACTTTTTTTCTCAGTTTTTTGTTAAATTCTCAAAGTAAATATAATTAAGCATAACATATAAAAAAATCGTGATGGAGGTATTTTCCAAAACAAGCGAAAAAAATTCTGAAACTTAGATGTATTGCGCGGTATTCGTTAATACGTCTCAAATTCAAAAATCCTTTATGGATGGTACGTTAGTCAACTTTTTTTCTCAGTTTTTTGTTAAATTCTCAAAGTAAATATAACAAAGCATAACATATATAAAAATACGTGATGGAGGTATTTTCCAAAACAAGAGAAAAAAATTCTGAAACTTAGATGTATTGCAGGCTATTCGGTAATACGTCTCAAATTCAAAAATCCTTTATGGATGGTACGTTAGTCAACTTTTTTTCTCAGTTTCTTGTTAAATTCTCAAAGTAAATATAATAAAGCATAACATATAAAAAATCGTGATGGAGGTATTTTGAGAAAAGTTGAGTAAACTGAGAAAAAAAGTTGACTAACGTACCATCCATAAAGGATTTTTGAATTTGAGACGTATTAACGAATAGCGCGCAATACATCTAAGTTTCAGAATTTTTTTCTCTTGTTTTGGAAAATACCTCCATCACGTTTTTTTATATGTTATGCTTTATTATATTTACTTTGAGAATTTAACAAAAAACTGAGAAAAAAAGTTGACTAACGTACCATCCATAAAGGATTTTTGAATTTGAGTGGCATTATCTACTCACCGTCAATACATCGCCCGTTTAAATTTTTTTTCCAAACATATATAACAGTTTTCTTGTCAATATTATCTGTTTTATTCATTTTTGATAAATTTATACCAAATTTTTGTGAAAATATGAAAAAAGAATTTATGGATGAAATTTATGGCTAAGGTAACACCGGTGGTAATAACGTAATCTTTCATTCTGCGTTTAAATTTTTCAAAAATATTTATTAGATTTCTCAGGATTCGAAAAAAATGAATCCCATTTAAGTAGCATTGAAGCCGAACGTTCGTACCCATCCCCTTAATTATTCTGATAAATCATTTAATTAAATAAAAAGCATAATTGACGCTATGAGATGCAAAGTGGCCTAACCCACAATTTCACCAAAAATTATTATTAGCTTATAGCCCAGGAGGTAGTGTCAAATTTGATCTCGGCATTTTAGCATGGCTGTTTTTTTTTGTTTAGTTAGGTTTTCCAAAGCTTATTAACAAATGATGTGTTAGCTGGCCCAAAACCGGGGCTTTTAGGCAAGGAAAGATAAAATTTGAAAGTGGATGGAAAAACCCTACAACTTATATCACAAATATATATCTCTGGGACTTACATCCGTAATGGTTTAGGTCCGATTTCACCAGCAACAAATAAATCAAGGAATAGTTATCCATCTAATAAAATTTATTAGACATTTATACTTTTTGTTTTGTTTCAATATAATTTTGATAATTTTAAGTTAAATTGACGAATTTACTTTCTTATAGATTAATTATTTATATGGGAATATTAATTATTTCTTATAGATATTTATAGGGAGATTATCTTCCCAATTTACTCGAAGAGTAAATATTTATTTGATAAATAAATAAAATAAGTCTTATTTGACGTCAGTAAAATGGAAAAATGTCAGTTTATTGGTTGAATAACTTTATTCATAGAATAAACTATTTGTCGTTGGTGAAACCAGCCATTAAGTGGTTAGGATATCTGGCTGCTGGCTTTCACCCAGGCGAGTCGGGTTCAATTCCCGGAGTTGGAAATCTTTGTTGTTTTTAAAATTAAAATTTTGATTTGAAAAATAATTGTTTTTATAATACTTTTGTATATTGTGTTGTATAAATAATAAAAACGTGGTAATATTATAAAAACAATTATTTTTCATATCAAAATGTCAATTTTAAAAACAAAAAAGATTTCCGATGCTGGGAATTGAACCTGACTCGCCTGGGTGAAAGCCTGGAGCCAGGTATCTTAACCACTAGCCATTATGGATGTAAGTCACGGAGATAAATATTTGACATATAGGTTGTAGGGTTTTTCCATCTAATTTCATATTTTATCTTTTCTTACCTAAAAGTCCTGGTTTTTGGCCAACTGACACATCATTTGTTAATAAGCTTTGGAACACCTAACTAACTAAAAAAAAAGCAGCCATGCTAAAATTCTCTGGTCAAATTTGACACTATTAGTACATAGTAATAGCCTTCTTCTTCTTCAAGTGCCATCTCCGCGACGGAGGTCGGCAATCATCATAGCTATTCACACTTTGGAGATGGCTGCTCTGAAAAGTTCGTTTAATGTACATCCGTACCATTCTCTCAGGGTGCTCTGCCACGATATTCTGCGTCTCCCTATGCTTCTTTTTCCTTGAATCTTTCCCTGCGTAATGAGTTGGAGCAAGTTGTATCTCTCTCCACGTGTAATATGTCTGAGATATTCCAATTTTCTGGTTTTAATTGTATTTAAGACTTCCATTTCTTTATTCATCTTTCTAAGAGCCTCTTTGTTTGTGACATGTTCTGTTCATATTTTTAGAATTCGTCTATATACCCACATCTCGAATGATGCCGCATTGAAGGTCCAATCTTCCATTCTGTAAAACAGAGTCGAGAAAATGTAGCACCTAGCCAACCTGTTACCTGTTTATTTTCAGAACGTCAGAGGTCTGCGAACAAAACTCAATCTACTCTATGATAATATATCATACTCACAATATGACATTCTAGTGCTTAATGAAACATGGTTGACTAGTGACTAGAGATGCATCAAGTCAAACTAGTTTGATTTTATTCAGCAAACTTGACTTGACTTGAAAACCAAACTTTTTTGGTAAAAAAGTTTGACTTGGTTTGATTTCGATATCTTTAGGTTTGACTTGAAATCAAACTTCTTCAAACAGTTTGAAGTTTGAATATCATATTAGGCAACGTGTTTATTTCCAATTCTCTCTGCTACTCTGCCAATGGCGGAAAAAATTTGAAAATTTGCCCGGGGCGGGGGTAAAAATAATACATTAATATTTATCGTCGAACCGTTTTCTTCTTCTTCTTTTTTTTCTCAAACTATCATTTTAACCGATTTTACAGTGATTTGGTGTTTATTTAAACAAATTTGCATTTTTTTATCGTAACATCAATGGAAAAAACAACGTTTTAATAGAAGGGACACCAAAATGTGAATATTAGGCAGTATAACAAGTTTTTTTATTTAAAACAATTTTTTGATCAAATTTTAGTGTAGAAAACATTAAAATACTGTTTTTTACATGTTCCTCCTTTCCCAAAATATAAGTTCTTCGATTTGGCTGAAAATTTGCCCACACATAGCCAAAACACAGGACTTTAAGTGGGTCGAAGAATTTATATAGTTTTAAAATACAACAAAAGTTACATGCAATAATATCTGAGTCAATATTATACAGGGTGTCTGCGTAACTTGGAACCATATGGGAAACTATTTTAATATCAATTTTACGAAAAAAAGTCATTCTTTATAAAGTACTCTGCATAGTCTAAAACCTAAGATGCAATCATCAGATATCAAATTTTGTCAACAGTATACGAGATATGTCAAAAAATATGAATTTCGCTCAAGAGCAAACTACCTTTATATTTCAAAATATCAAAAAATTAATTATGAAAAGTTATTTGTAATTAAAAACCATATTGAAATATGCAATAACAGCTTTCTACTTGAAAAAAAATTCTCTGAAATTTTCCTAAATTACCGATTCCGAACATAATTTTTATTTATTAGACATGTAATAACTCTTTTATTAATAATTTTAGCAAAAAAAGTTATTCTTCATAAAAATCTGTGCATGGTCTAAACCTCAAGATTCAACCATTAGTTATACAAGTTTGTTAATTTTATACGAGGTGTGTTAAATAATATGAATTTAGAAAGAATATCTTGTTTTTAATTAAAATAACTTGTTATAATGCATGATAATGAATTTTTGAGTCCCTACTAGTAAAAAATTATTTTTCTATTGATATTTTACGATAAAAAATACAAATTTGTTTAGATAAATACCAAGTCATTGTAAAACCGCTTAAAATGGTATTTGAGAGAAAATAGGAAGAATTAAGCAGAAGCTATACACTAAGTTTCAGACAAATCTGAGATCCAAAAATTTTTGTCTGAGTTATTTGACCTGGACTGTACCTTGTTTATAATCTAATATATTATATTTAATAAAAAGTTTCACTTAAAAAAACTAACCAATAACCAGATTAGTACATTCAAGATATAAAGAACTTAGGAATTACTAAACGGGAGTTTTACAACTTGTTATATGAAGAAATGAATCTATAGGGATAGTTTGACTTTTGAACCGGAATAAAGCACTTTGTTACTCCGAGTTCTCGTTAAGGGGAAAGGTGCAAAATGTCGCCTGTCAAAATGTTCAATGTGTTTTAAATGTAGATATTCATTTTTTTTTTCGAATCCTGTATTTTTAAAAAATTTAAACGCAGAATGGAAGATTACATTATTACCGAGGGCCGAGAGTCCCTTAGAATAAATAATATCTAAGTTTCTTTTTAATGAAATATTTCAATTAATAATCACACTAAATTTTCCCTTTTATTTTTACTCTGTAACTTATTAAAATAAACATTATAGAAGTTTTCAGGGATTTTCGGCCCTCAGAAATAATGTAATCTTTCACGCTGCGTTTAAATTGTTCAAAAATATTTATTTGTTTTCTCAGGATTCGAAAAAAATAAATACATTTAAAACACATTGAATATTTTGACAGAGGAGATGTTACGCCTATGGCCTTAATGGTTGCCAAAAAATACTATTTGGTTTATCAATGGACAATTCAAAATAAAAATCATTTTGAGTTTTTATGACTTTCTTTCATTAACAGAGGCATTTATCTCATCGAAATAAACATCTGGCATCAACCTGCAGTTTCCTAGAAAACACGACAATAGAAAAGTATTTCTAAAATTCAAAACTGACCATAGGGTTATTGGTTTTACAGGCTACAAAATAATGTTATGTTTGGGTTTAAATTTTAAATAAATCAATATAGATGCATTAAGTTTTCTTAATTATCCTAAATAGCGGGTTTATTGGGTTTAATTTGTCTGTCTGTTGTTTAAATATCTTCTTCTTCTTTCTCGAAACTTCTTATGGCCCTCAGGGGCGTCGGAGGTTTTATTCATATCTTCCATTTCTTGTGGTCCTTTGCTAACTCTTTCATTTGTTGATGTGTTTTTCCTTTTTCCTGTCCAATTTCTATAATCTGATCGATCCATCTCTTCCTTGGCCTCCCTTTCCTTCTTTTACCATATCTTTTTGATTCCTTCACCTGCTTTGGTAGTCTTCCCTGGTCCATTCTGTTAATGTGTCCATACCATTTTAATTTTCTTTTTTTTATATCTTGGTTATTATCAATTCCTGTTTCAGTTTTTGTCTAATATCTTCCTTTCTTATTCTGTCCAATTTCGTTTTTCCTGCTATTTTTCTAATCTGCTTCATCTCCGCTGCGTTTATTGTAGTGTCTATTTTTGCATTGTTTACCCATGTCTCACTTGCATATATTTATTAAAGTTGGTACAGAGATTGCGTTGTATACCTTCAGTTTTATTTCTTTATCTATTTCTTCCTTTCCAAATATTGTTTTATTTATGTATATATGTATGAGATTTCTTGATACATATATCTTTCCATCTTCAGATATTATTACTCCAAGTTATTCATTCAAACGTCGAGACTGTTTCTATTATTTCGTTTTTGCACCTAAATATCATTTGGTTTATTTCTTCCTCTTTCTTTTGGGTTACTATCATGGTCTTCGTTTTCTTTACATTTACCTTTATTTTAAAATTTTCTATTTCCTCCACCCAGATATCGAATAATTCTTGCATTTTCTCTTTATTGTCTGCTATTATTACTAAGTCATCTGCATATAGTAATCCCTCCATTCTCACTGGTACTAAATTCCTGTACCCTATTGTTGACTGTAATTGCCTTGACCTTCTTTTAGCGCTCTTCATTACTCTATTCATTACTAATATAAACAAAACTGGGCTGAGACTGTCCTCTTATTTTATTCCTCTCCTTAGGTTTATTATTGGCGATCTGTTTCCGTTTATTTGTACTTTAGCAAGTACGTTTCTGTAATATGTACTTTTTACCACGCTTACTATCTTTTGCGGGATTGGCAGATCTTCCATTACTGACCGTATTACTTCTCTATTTATAGAATCAAAAGCAGCTTTAATATCTATAAACGTAATATATAAGTCTTCTCCTATTTCATTTTTCCTTTCAATTATATTTCTCAGTATGTATATATTATCTGTTGTTCCTCTTTCCTTACTAAAAGCCGCTTGTTCTTCTTCTAGTTTTCCTTCCAGTTATTTTCTGAACTTCCTTTCTATTATCCCGGTGTAGACTTTATATGCCACTGATGATAAGCATATAGCCCTATAGTTATCACATTACGCTTCATCTCCTTTCTTGTGTATTGGCATCAATACATTTTCTTCCCAGTTTTTCGGTATCTTTTCTGTTCTCCATGCTTCCCTCATTATTTCCAGTAGCCAAAGCTTGACACGTTTTCCCACGTACTTCATCATCTCCGGATCTATGTCATCGGCACCTCCCGCTTTTCCAATCTTTATTCTTGCCAATCCTTCTTCAATGTCTTTGATATGAATTTCGTCTACTCGATTGTCCCTATCCTCTTCTCTTGCCTGCTGTCCTCTCTCCTCATTTTGTTGGTTGCTTGCCTCGAATTTTTCTTTATAGTTCTTATTCCATATGGTCAGTATGTCTTGTATGTTTGTTTTCAATTCATTTCGCTAATTTCTAATTCCTCTTATTTGTTTCCATTTTGTTCCTTTCATGCTTCTTATTTTATTCCAAAACTGTTTATTGTTATTCCCAAAATCTTCGTTCAATTCTTCACCGAATTCCTTCCAGCTCTTCTTCTTCGCATCTTTTACTAGTTCTTTCACTATATTTCTCTGTCTTCTGTAATCGTCTCTGTTTTGCTCTTCATTTGTGTTTATGTATCGCTTCCACATTTCTTTCTTCTTTTTTACTGCTTGCTTTATTTCTTTATTCCACCATCTAGTTCTTTTATTATTCTTGCCATTCTTTCTTATTTCACATACTTGTTTTGCAGTGTTCCATAACGTGTCTCTCAATTTTTTCCATCTCGCTTCCATATTCCATATTTCCTCATTGTTTTCATGCTGTTCCAGTATTTTATCTGTCTCTCTTTGGTATGTATAACTTCCTCATTTCCATATTTTTCATCTTATGTATTGCTATTCTTGTATATTGAGGACTCTCTATTATTTCCATTAGTTTCATGTTTATCTCTGCTGTTACTAGTCTGTGTTGGGTACCGAGTTCAGCTTCGTTCTCTGTTTTTATATTTTGTATCGTTAGTTCTGCGTCTCGAGGATATACTATGTAGTCAATTATGCTTCTTGCATTTCTTTCTTCTGCTGCGTATGTGTATTTTTCGTTTCTCGGTTGATACCAGAAAGAGTTCATATTTAGACATCTATGCTTGGCTTGTTTATTACGTTCGTTTTGAAGTGTGTGCTTTGTGAGATACTATCTGAACCTGGATATTTTTCGTCTCAGAATAAGTACCAGAACAAATTGAGTCTGATTTTGAAGGTATTCCCACTGCACAAATTAGGAGAAACAATCTGTAGTCGAAGCAGTATTAATAATTAAGAAAAATAAATATACTGATGTATTTGACGTAAGGCAGGTAATTTCAAAACAATGAAAATTGCAAAGTGCATAGGTAATATGTACAAATAAAGAACAGTGTTATAAAATGACACATGGTGAACTAATATGTACTTTAAAACGAAATTGAAAAGTTGCAAAAAAATGCGTTAAACCTACTCTATTAAAAATATTATATTTTGTTGTTCCTTCATAAATTTTTGTTAAAGTAGACTAAATTACACTTGGTATGATAAAAAAACCATTCAAAGAATTCTTTGTTTTAATCTAGTAATAACACAAAAATATAAAGAAGTTATCGATAAAAGGAGACTTGCAAGAAATTCTAAGCATACAACAATCACTTTTAAGAAATTTTTTGTTTTAATCTAGTAATAACACAAAAATATAAAGAAGTTATCGATAAAAGGAACAACAATCACTTTTAAGAAATTTATTACCCTGTTTTGACTATAATCGCTTCCTATATCAAGTTACTTTTATATGGAACTCATTGTATTATTAAATTTCTTATCTTAATTGGCAACTAACATGTCTATCTCAACAAAAAAGTGTATCTACGAAATAAATTATTTTTCAAACTTTTTCAAACTAGTTTGACAAACAGTTTGAATTTTCAAACCTGTACGATTGACCAGTTTGACTTGACTTGAATTATTTGCCGGAAGGATTGACTTGAGTTTGACTTGAAATTAAGTCAAACTCAAGTCAAGTTCAAACATTCAAGTCAAACTTGTGCAACTCTACTAGTGACATTAACAATTCTGAACTACAAATGTTTGACTACAACATCCACCGAAAGGATAGATCTTTATGAATAAACATTTTTTCTTGTGGAGGTGGGGTGCTTATAGCTGTCTGTAAAACAATATCTAACACAGTTTTGTTAGCAAGTAACAGTGTTGAACATGTGTTTGTTAAAATTGAAGTTGGAAGCAATAAGATCATCATTGCTACTGCTTATTTTCCACCGTGAAGTGAACCAGAGAAATATTGGGAGTTTACAGAGAATGTGGAGAAACTATCGGATGAAAATCCAGATCACAAGCTTTGTATCCCTGGGGACTTTAACCTTCCTTACTGTAACTGGTCCAGGGATGGAATGTCTTCAATGGGTACCCCTTTGACAGGAGCTTCACCTCCTGTACTATCCGTTGCAAGATAATTCGGACGGAATTCCCCAGATTAAGAGACTGGGCCGATATCAAGCACAAAATGACTGTACTCCCTTAATGCTGTAATGAATAGTCACCCTTAGTCTTTCGTTACATTAAGTTCAATTTTAAATTATATTCAAAGTTTAAAGGTACTTTACTAAATGATAAATCTGATTAAATCCGAAATATCTTGCAACGAATAATAGTTGAATCCATACAGATTCTTTCAGCTTCATACTCGTACCATAACCTTTATCAAGTCAACTCCGTTAAAAATGCACACAACAATTTGCGATGGCGATGGACGATGGCGAAGCTAATATATCAACAGCAGAGATAGTCCTACTTCCTTTGGATATTCATCATCCACCTATATCTTTTGAATTTAAGTGTGAATCATGTGTTAACAACCCTGGACTGACTGGTGACGCTTTTTATAGAGATTTCCATGCGATGAACGTCCTAGATGTTACAAGTTACAAGTTTTCTTTCTCAATTTAATTGGGGTAATTTGTTCAAAAATAAGTCTCTTGATGATATGATCAGTATTTTTTACGATATTATATACTTAACAATTTAGGAGCTTGGAGGAGTAAGGGCGAACCTGAAAAATGATTATTTCAAAAATACTCTCATCTTCCTCACATACTTTTAAAGAATGCGTCTGTTTATTATAACAGCATTTTTCGCCCTTCATACTCCTAAAATTTCGTAAGAAATAATATACCAATCTATTCATGTCAGAAACTGAACTGCATAATCGTCTAGAAGAGTAAGGGCGAACCCACAAGCTTTCGTTGCGTTTCCGTTCAAGGTTCGCCCCTTCTACTCTGTTAACGCGCCGGTGTTTCTGTGATTTTGTAGCTTACTTAGTAGCTTTAATTGGTGATAGTGAGATACATAAAACAAAGCAACCGTAGACGATGAAAATCAAATTGAATTCAATTGAAGCTTTATTTGTGAATTTTATTAAAAACATTAGAGATGTTTATTTTTATAGAATAAAAAGTATTAAACCTGTTTTTTTATTTCATAAAAATCTTGCAAAATCCTCTTAAGTTTTTAAGATCTACCTGAAGGATTTCCATACCGTAGGAAAAGATTAGGGTGTAATTTGCATAATAGTAGAGAAATTCAATTTGCATAAAGTTTATTGTATATTGTATATTGTAATTTTTATTAGTACTTGACGATAAACTTTCCGCTTACAAAGGCGCCTTTTATTATTCTGTTTAACGTTTCTGAGAAAAGATTGTAGTGATGAGCCCATGTACTGATAGAACGTGACACCCACAAAAACCATCTTTACAAAGGGAATATAAGGCATAAATAAGAAGGATTATTATAGTAATTTTACAAGTTAATACTTTATTATATCAATTTACTATTTTAGTTGGGAACAAGCCATAAAGTTAAAATAATAATTCCTAAGATTTACACGTTTTATTCACTTTGTAAAGATTTTTTGTCGGCATTGTAATAATACACATTGTACACCGTATCCCTCGGTAGACCGCACGCTATAGTAGAAATGCGACGATAAACCGCATAATCTAGTAGCATCACTGGTTCGCCCTTACTATTCTAACGTGTTTGTAAACTTTAACTCAGTTTTCCCGAAACATCGTTTTTGCAGTTCGTCCTTACTCCTCCAAGCTCCTGAATTGATCTTTATGTTCCTGGTAAAAAGTATTCAGCAAAGAAATTTCCTGTGTGGTTTTCTCCAGATCTCAAAGTTACAATTATTCAGAAAAGAAAGTTAAAAAGAATATCTGAGAACTAAATCCCACACTCTCTTTAATGAGTTTTCTGCATTAAGGGCTCAATGTAAACGCTTAAAACAACAATGTTATCGTGATTACATTGCATTAACTGAATCATCTCTCAGGGATAATATTAGAAATTTTTGGAAATTTGTTAGTAATAAAAATAGCAAGCCTAATATACCATCAGTTGTACACTATAATAATATCACTGATTCTAGTGGTACAGAAATTGTTAATTTGTTTGCTGAAAATTTTTCAGAAACTTATAATGATAGGGGCCGTTCAAGTATTATGTAACGCAGAATGGGGGGGTTAAAAATCTTCAAAAATTGCGTTACGTAATACGTGAACACCCCATTAAGGTGCGTTACGTAGGGGGGAGGGGGGGTCAAAAATCTTCAAAAACCGTGTTACGTAATACTTGAACGCTCCCATAGAGATTGTGTTTTCCAGGTTAATATTTTAGTTTCTGGTGACACCAACTTATCACAATTTACTATATCTCAATTTGGCATTTCTATTTCATCTATATATGAAAAACTTTCCATTTTGGATAGCAACAAGGGGCCAGGTCCAGATGGTCTTCCACCTTCTTTTCTTAAACACTTAAGCTTTTTACTTTCTAGACCTCTTTTTCACATTTTTAACCTGTCATTAAAGACAGGGATGTTCCCAGCCTACTGGAAAACTAGCTTTATTACCCAATACTAAAATCTGGAGATAAGTCTCAAGTGAACAATTATCGTCCGATTAGCATTCTGAGTTGTATTCCCAAAGTTTTTGAGAGCCTTATATGTGACTATTTGTCAGCAAGTTTAAAAGGCTGTTTTATCGAACAGCAATATGGGTTTCTCTCTAGCCGCTCCACTGAACTTAATTTATTGACATTTACCGACTTCCTTTTGGAATCTCTTAAAGGCGGCTTCCAGGCTCATTCTGTATACACAGACTTTACAAAGGCGTTTGACCGGGTAAATCACAAGATTTTAGTCAATAAGTTGAGAGGTTTGTGTATCCAGGGTGAACTTTTAGAATGGTTATTATCCTACCTATCTGAAAGAATACAAATAGTACGTGTTCAGGGTTTTCAATTGTTTGAAATTAAGGTACCTTCAGGAGTGCCATAAAGGTCACATCTGGGACTCCCTCTATTCAATATCTATGTTAATGATATTACCTCCTGTTTCCACTTTGCTTTTTTTTCTAATGTTTGCTGACGATTTAAAATTATATTTGGTTGAGCTATTGGTGTGATAGCAACGGAATGGAACTTAACGTTAGAAAGTATCACTTAATGATTTTTGGTCGAAATAGAACTCCTACAAATCATATCTATACTATTAAGGATTATCCTTTAGACTCTGTATCTCAGATAAAAGACCTAGGTGTTGTGCTCGATTCCAGCTTATCCTAGATCCCCCATATCTCATCTATTGTCTCAAAATCACTTCAACTTTTAGGGTTTATCAAACGTTGTGCTAAAGACTTTCTAAATATCCCATCCATAAAAATATTGTATTGTTCATTTGTGAGACCTCACCTAGATTACTGTTCATGTGTTTGGTCTCCACACTATAACACCCATATTCTAGCTATCGAGAGAGTTCAGCACAAGTTCTTAAGATTTGTTGCATTTAAACAAAACCAGAGGGTTGATGAAATTAACTATTCTAATATTGAAAAGTCTCTCAATAGTCCGTTCTTTAATGGTAAAATATTGCAAAACCTCTAGATTTTAAAGAACCGCTTGGATTGACATGAAATTTGGCATACACATAGCTAACAAGTCAAAGAAAAAAAGTGATATTGTGCCGATATGTGCTTTTGCCGCGGGGGTGCTTTTCACCCCCTCTTGGGGGTGAAAAAGTATTCGTCCAAAGTAAATCCGGAAATTGATAAACTGACTAATTTTAAGTAACTTTTGTTCTCGTAGAGTTTTTTCACTAACTCAATACTTTTCAAGTTATTTGCCAGTGAATATGTTCATTTTTTCAACAAAATAACCACACTTTTAGACGGTTTTTTGCTAATATCTCAAATAGTACGTATTTTGTCGAAAAAAATTCGTAGCAAAAATATAGCCTGTAAAAAATTTTAAAAAATGTATATATCACGTTTCTATACCTAGTAGAAGCAGAGTTATAGCTAATTAAAAATAGGTTCATATTCGTCAAATTCCAAATGGAATACTTTAACGTGAAATAACCAAAAATGAAGCAAATTTAGAGGAAAACTCATTACAACTTATTTAAAGTATTTAAAAAAAGCTTCATTTTTGTTTTTTAAAACAAATTTCGAGCATCAAAAGTAAACAAGTTACGCTCAAAATAAAGCTAGTCCCTGTTTTTTTGGTAAAAAAATCGGGAAAATGACCCCCTAATTAGTATCTCAAATGAACTTAATCGTTAAGACTTCACAAGTTTCTTGACCCGTGTATGTATTGTTTATATGATCTGTAAGTTTCATCGGTTCAAAGTCCATATTTTTGAAAGGGCTGTAGCTAAAAGGGGTTGAACGAGTCACTCATCACGAATGTATGCAAATTTAGAAACACCAAATCTCAATCAATTTTTGTCTAACAGAAAAACAAAAAAATACATGATATTCAGAAAAGCAATGCTGACTTTTTTTGTTTTTCGAGATTTTTGGTATCTCTAACAATTTTTAAGTTATTTTGAAAAAAAGCATATTTTTCAAAATTAAAATTTTTAAAAATTTTAATTTAAAACCAATTTTTTTCCAAAATAAGCACTTTGAATCGATGAAACTTACAGATCATATAAACACAACATAAGTAAAATAATTTGTGGAGCGGTAACGATTAATTTCATTTAAGTTGCTAATTAGGGGGTGGTTTTCCCGATTTTTTTGCCAAAACAAAGGCGACCAACTTTATTTTGAGCGTAACTTGCTTAAATTTAATGCTAGAAACTTTTTATAAAAACATAAATAAAGCTTCTTTTAAACACTTTAAAAAAGTTATAATGGGTTTTCCCCAAAAAGTGCTTAATTTTTTGGATATTTCACTTCGAAGTATTCTATTTGAAATTTGGTGAATATGAATCTATTTTTCATTGGCTATAACTCTGGTTTTACGAGGTCCAGAGACCTAACGCGTACACAATTTTTTTTTACTTTTTTACAGGCTATTTTTTTGCTAAGAACATTTTTTCGACAAAATACTTACTTTTTGAGTTATTTGCGAAAAACCGTCTAAAAATGTAGTTATTTTGTTGAAAAATGAACATATTCACTCTCAAATAACTCGAAAAGTGTTCGAAAAAGTTCTATAGAACAAAAGATACTTAAAATTAGTCAGTTTATCTATTTCCCGACTTATTTTAGACTTATATTTTTTCACCCCCAAGTGAGGGTGAAAGTCACCCCCAGGGCAAAAGCACACATCGGCACAATATCACTTTTTTTCTTTTGACATGTAAGCTATGCGTATGCCAAATTTCATGTCAATCCAAGCGGTTCTTTAAAATTTAGAGCAAAAACCGTGAAAGAATGGACTACAACATAACCTCTCTCCAAATCCGACGCATGCATAAGGATCTCACAATGTTTTATATAATATACTACACTCTAATAATTTTGGTCCTCAACTATTGGAGAAAATTAGCCTTCCATGTTCCCAGTAGACAAACGAGGCTAAATCAACCTTTTCACATTAGACCCCATCGCACTAACTACTGACACAGCTCCTTCATGTCCAAAACACCTAGGTTTGCTAACCAATATTTGGAAGGTTTAGATTGTTATAGATTTCCAAACGAATTTAAAGCTCAGCTTAAAAACTGTGTGTGATAACTTGATATCCTTGTGTTTTGTACATTTTTTGTTAATGTTTGTTATTTAATGTTACTAGTTTGTATGATTAAAATTTTTAAATTTACTTTAGGTTAGGTTATAAATCTCCTGTGATTATCTTTATTTACTGTATTTTAATTGGGTGATTGTCTGTTGATAAATAAAATAAACCTTACTCTTAGCTCTAACCTTAGATCTCTTGTGCAGAGCACTTTTCTCATTTTGTTAAAATTCGCTTTAGCCTTTTCTATTCTAATTTTAATCTCCTGGAAGTAATCATTTGTGGAGTTGATCATTGTTCCAAGATATGCATATTGGTCTCTCGTCGACGCTGGTTCCGTTTATGAGGAGATTCTCGTTATTTCTTAGAGTTTTAGATATTCTCATAAATTTTGTCTTCTTGATGTTCATTGTTAGACCGTATTCTTGGTTATGTCGCTATTCTGTTAACTAGTCTCTGAACATCTTCAATATTTTCGGCTAAGAAGACAGTGTCATCCGCATATCTAATGTTGTTAATGGGAACTCCGTTCACCTTTGTTCCATCTGTTTCACCCTCAAGAGCTTGTTTTAGGATCTGTTCCGAGTAGGCATTAAAGAGAACTGGCGACAATACGCATCCCTGTCTCACCCCACATCTAATTTCAATTTCCTCTGTTCGTTAACACATACTTTTGCTCGCTGCTTATAGTATAAATTAGACGTGATCCTGAGGTCATTGTAGTATTTTCTTTAATTTCAGGATATTCATTAATTGTTCATGTCATACTTTATCAAAAGCTTTATTATAGTCAATAAAACAGACATATATATATATATATATATATATATGTTACACTTGAAGTTTCCGCGGGAGCTATATGTGCTTTCTGTTGTTTTCCGGGTTTGACTCCGCGTTGAATAATTTTGGTTTTGATAAAAACCATTATTTTGACGACGTTTCGGCAAGATCTCACTTGCCATTGTCAAGTCAGGTAGTTCCGCTTCTCGCTGCTGCTTGAAGTAAACTGAATTTTTACTCACGATACCGTCGCTTATGTAGTTGATCCTGATGCTGCTTGCCCTGCGCGAACTCTGGCTCTTGTTATTGGTCCGGTGTAGGTTGCAGTCGTCGGCGGGATGTTACGCGTGGATGTTGCGGCCTGATTTATTTTGGTCTTTTTCTTCAATACCGTTTTCCAAGTTGTAGGAAGCCGTTGCGCATCATCTCTTTGGTTTAAGCCGTTGGGATTTCTTTCAATTTCTATCGATTCTCTGATTTCCCGTTTTCTTTTTATTTCGATGTTAGCTAACATCGTTGTTTGGTTCAGGTTTATTGTGTGTCCTGTATTTGCGACATGTTGAGCCAGGGATGACGTGGTTTCTCCCCTTTCGATAGCATTTCGGTGTTCTTCTCGTCTTACCTGGATTCTTCGGTTGGTCTGTCCAATGTACGACTTTCCACAATCCCCACACGGAATCTCGTATACACCTTGGCTTTCTAACGATATTTTGGTCTTTGGTGTTGGTAAAATAGTTGAGATCTTTCTGTCCGTATTAAATATCGTTTCTATGTTGTGTTTTCTCAGCACTCTCCCTATTTTCTCTGTCGTACCCTTCACATATGGCAGAATGGTTTTGCCGATCGGCTTATTGTCTTCTGTAGGGTCCTTATCTCTTCTTCGAGCATTTTGAGCTTTTTCGATGTTGTATGTTGAGAAGCCGTTTTTTCTTAACGCTGTTTTCACGTTATGGATTTCTTCATTTTGATGTTCTTGGTCTGTCAGTCTTTCGGATCTTGTAATCAAGGTTTTGATGACTGAATGCAATTGTGCAGGATGGTGGTGTGAAGCAGCATTTAGATATCTATCGGTATGTGTCGGTTTCCGATACACTGTATGGCCTATGTGTCCGTCTTGTTTCTTTATTATTAACACATCTAAGAATGGAATTTGATCGTTTTCTTCCAGTTCCATGGTAAACTGAATTTTATGGTGGATATTGTTGATGTGTTCTAAAAAAGCCTTTAGTTTTTCTTCTCCGTGGGTCCAGATAATAAAAGTGTCATCCACGTATCTAAGCCAAAGTTTGGGTTTGTATTCAGCTGTTTCTATTGCCCGCTGTTCTATTTCCTTCATAAACAAGTTCGCTATTACTGGTGACAGTGGAGAACCCATCGGTGCTCCCTCAATTTGTTTATATCTTTGTTCCTTATAGATGAAATAAGTGTTATTTAAACAGTGTTTGGTTAGGTTTAGTGTATCCGGTGATATTGGATACTTTTTGCTTATGATGTCCAGTGATTCATCTATAGGAACATTCGTGAAAAGTGAGACAACATCGAAGCTGACTAGCAAATGTCCCGGCTCAAGAGTCACACCTTTTATACGCTCAATGAAGTGGCTCGCGTTCTTGACGTAAGACTCCGCTTCTTCCGCGTATGGTTGCAGCTGTTGGGCCAGAAATTTCGCCAGCGGTTGTAAGGGAGATCCGATGGAACTCACAATTGGTCGCAGTGGTAATCCTGCCTTGTGTACCTTGGGTAGGCCGTAAAATTTTGGGCATCTAGATGACTTCTCTCTAGGTATGAGATGGACCTGTTGTTCTTTATTGATATTTGAGGCTTTGATCTTGCCTTTTGTTATTTTCTCTAGATAGGTGGTCGGGTCTGACGAGATGCTTTGATATGTTGTATCATTTAAGATGTCGTTTATTTTTGTTTCGTAGTCTTGAATATTCATCACTACCGTAGCGTTGCCTTTGTCAGCTGGAAGCACGATGATTTCTTTGTTGTTCTTCAAATTATGTAAGGCTTCTTTCTCTTCCCGTGTTAAATTTCTTTTTGGTGGTTTAGCTGTTCTTAATATTTTTGATACGTCTTGGCGTATGATCTCGGCTGTTTCTGCTGGGAGATTAGTAATTGTAGTCTCTACCTCAGTAATGATGTTTTCTACGGGAATGTATGTAGGTGCAACAGCAAAATTGAAACCTTTTGCAAGAACACTATTCGTGGCTTCATCCAGTGTCAGATTTGAAAAGTTATATACTAAATTGTTTGTTTCTATTTGTGGATTTTCTTTCTTTTTTGGCCGCTGTTGTAGTAACAAATTTTCAAACTTTTTAATTTGTTTGGTCTTAGTGAGATCAGCATCTGTTTCTGCTCGAAAGTTTGTCAGTTGTTCAAAGAAATTCCATAATGTTGGATGGATTGTGTTACTTAGTTTAAGATGCAGCTGTAATGATTCTGCATTCATTTTGTCGATGTCTCGTCTGGTATCATGGATTGCCTCTCTAATAAGCGCCAGGCTTGCTCTTCTTAAGATGTTTTTAGTTTTATAGTTGTTTTTGTGAAAAGTGAGCTTCATACAAGTCGGTATAATGCTTTCGTCACGGCAGCGTTCTAAAAACGTAAGGTTGCATAATAACGTCCTTCGTTTCGATCGTAGTTTTTCGTATCTTCTGATGTCTGGTAGAATTTCCTCCCCGTAGAGGTTAATTATGTTACACTTGAAGTTTCCGCGGGAGCTATATGTGCTTTCTGTTGTTTTCCGGGTTTGACATGTCGCAAATACAGGACACACAATAAACCTGAACCAAACAACGATGTTAGCTAACATCGAAATAAAAAGAAAACGGGAAATCAGAGAATCGATAGAAATTGAAAGAAATCCCAACGGCTTAAACCAAAGAGATGATGCGCAACGGCTTCCTACAACTTGGAAAACGGTATTGAAGAAAAAGACCAAAATAAATCAGGCCGCAACATCCACGCGTAACATCCCGCCGACGACTGCAACCTACACCGGACCAATAACAAGAGCCAGAGTTCGCGCAGGGCAAGCAGCATCAGGATCAACTACATAAGCGACGGTATCGTGAGTAAAAATTCAGTTTACTTCAAGCAGCAGCGAGAAGCGGAACTACCTGACTTGACAATGGCAAGTGAGATCTTGCCGAAACGTCGTCAAAATAATGGTTTTTATCAAAACCAAAATTATTCAACGCGGAGTCAAACCCGGAAAACAACAGAAAGCACATATAGCTCCCGCGGAAACTTCAAGTGTAACATAATTAACCTCTACGGGGAGGAAATTCTACCAGACATCAGAAGATACGAAAAACTACGATCGAAACGAAGGACGTTATTATGCAACCTTACGTTTTTAGAACGCTGCCGTGACGAAAGCATTATACCGACTTGTATGAAGCTCACTTTTCACAAAAACAACTATAAAACTAAAAACATCTTAAGAAGAGCAAGCCTGGCGCTTATTAGAGAGGCAATCCATGATACCAGACGAGACATCGACAAAATGAATGCAGAATCATTACAGCTGCATCTTAAACTAAGTAACACAATCCATCCAACATTATGGAATTTCTTTGAACAACTGACAAACTTTCGAGCAGAAACAGATGCTGATCTCACTAAGACCAAACAAATTAAAAAGTTTGAAAATTTGTTACTACAACAGCGGCCAAAAAAGAAAGAAAATCCACAAATAGAAACAAACAATTTAGTATATAACTTTTCAAATCTGACACTGGATGAAGCCACGAATAGTGTTCTTGCAAAAGGTTTCAATTTTGCTGTTGCACCTACATACATTCCCGTAGAAAACATCATTACTGAGGTAGAGACTACAATTACTAATCTCCCAGCAGAAACAGCCGAGATCATACGCCAAGACGTATCAAAAATATTAAGAACAGCTAAACCACCAAAAAGAAATTTAACACGGGAAGAGAAAGAAGCCTTACATAATTTGAAGAACAACAAAGAAATCATCGTGCTTCCAGCTGACAAAGGCAACGCTACGGTAGTGATGAATATTCAAGACTACGAAACAAAAATAAACGACATCTTAAATGATACAACATATCAAAGCATCTCGTCAGACCCGACCACCTATCTAGAGAAAATAACAAAAGGCAAGATCAAAGCCTCAAATATCAATAAAGAACAACAGGTCCATCTCATACCTAGAGAGAAGTCATCTAGATGCCCAAAATTTTACGGCCTACCCAAGGTACACAAGGCAGGATTACCACTGCGACCAATTGTGAGTTCCATCGGATCTCCCTTACAACCGCTGGCGAAATTTCTGGCCCAACAGCTGCAACCATACGCGGAAGAAGCGGAGTCTTACGTCAAGAACGCGAGCCACTTCATTGAGCGTATAAAAGGTGTGACTCTTGAGCCGGGACATTTGCTAGTCAGCTTCGATGTTGTCTCACTTTTCACGAATGTTCCTATAGATGAATCACTGGACATCATAAGCAAAAAGTATCCAATATCACCGGATACACTAAACCTAACCAAACACTGTTTAAATAACACTTATTTCATCTATAAGGAACAAAGATATAAACAAATTGAGGGAGCACCGATGGGTTCTCCACTGTCACCAGTAATAGCGAACTTGTTTATGAAGGAAATAGAACAGCGGGCAATAGAAACAGCTGAATACAAACCCAAACTTTGGCTTAGATACGTGGATGACACTTTTATTATCTGGACCCACGGAGAAGAAAAACTAAAGGCTTTTTTAGAACACATCAACAATATCCACCATAAAATTCAGTTTACCATGGAACTGGAAGAAAACGATCAAATTCCATTCTTAGATGTGTTAATAATAAAGAAACAAGACGGACACATAGGCCATACAGTGTATCGGAAACCGACACATACCGATAGATATCTAAATGCTGCTTCACACCACCATCCTGCACAATTGCATTCAGTCATCAAAACCTTGATTACAAGATCCGAAAGACTGACAGACCAAGAACATCAAAATGAAGAAATCCATAACGTGAAAACAGCGTTAAGAAAAAACGGCTTCTCAACATACAACATCGAAAAAGCTCAAAATGCTCGAAGAAGAGATAAGGACCCTACAGAAGACAATAAGCCGATCGGCAAAACCATTCTGCCATATGTGAAGGGTACGACAGAGAAAATAGGGAGAGTGCTGAGAAAACACAACATAGAAACGATATTTAATACGGACAGAAAGATCTCAACTATTTTACCAACACCAAAGACCAAAATATCGTTAGAAAGCCAAGGTGTATACGAGATTCCGTGTGGGGATTGTGGAAAGTCGTACATTGGACAGACCAACCGAAGAATCCAGGTAAGACGAGAAGAACACCGAAATGCTATCGAAAGGGGAGAAACCACGTCATCCCTGGCTCAACATGTCGCAAATACAGGACACACAATAAACCTGAACCAAACAACGATGTTAGCTAACATCGAAATAAAAAGAAAACGGGAAATCAGAGAATCGATAGAAATTGAAAGAAATCCCAACGGCTTAAACCAAAGAGATGATGCGCAACGGCTTCCTACAACTTGGAAAACGGTATTGAAGAAAAAGACCAAAATAAATCAGGCCGCAACATCCACGCGTAACATCCCGCCGACGACTGCAACCTACACCGGACCAATAACAAGAGCCAGAGTTCGCGCAGGGCAAGCAGCATCAGGATCAACTACATAAGCGACGGTATCGTGAGTAAAAATTCAGTTTACTTCAAGCAGCAGCGAGAAGCGGAACTACCTGACTTGACAATGGCAAGTGAGATCTTGCCGAAACGTCGTCAAAATAATGGTTTTTATCAAAACCAAAATTATTCAACGCGGAGTCAAACCCGGAAAACAACAGAAAGCATATATATATATATATATATATATATATATATATATATAAATTTGGTTATTGGGTTATGCAGCAAATGAAAAAGTGTACTCTTTTAAATTTCTTTAATCCGAGCTTTCGGTTAAGATTTTAACCATCATCAGGGTGCTACAAAGATATTTTTGGTGTAAGATAATGTGAAAACATGTATAAAATTTTGTACTTACAAACTTATTGAGGATATTTCAAATATAAGTTTGTAAGTACAAAATTTTATACATGTTTTCATATTATCTTACACCAAAAATATCTTTGTAGCACCCTGATGATGGTTAAAATCTTAACCGAAAGCTCGGATTAAAGAAATTTAAAAGAGTACACTTTTTCATTTGCTGCATAACCCAATAACCAAATTTATATAATTACTGTCAGCAAAGACTCATTGTCTTCTTAATTATATATATATATATATATATATTTTGTTATATTTCTATTTGATATGAAAATTAAATTTTAATAATTATAAACAAAATTCAATTTAATATAAAATAATTTCAATTTTCTCAACCACGGGCATATAAATTTAAAACAACCTGTATACAACAAATTGTTATATGTAATTTTAAGAAGTGATTAGAATAAGCGTACGAAACTCGGAACAATGTGCTTAGATAAACAAAGTGAATGACGCGTACCATTATCGTTCTTCTCGGAAGGTCGATCATTAGCCTATGCTAAATAAAACTCAGTGAAATAGATGATAGTTCATTATCGTTTTTCGCGGAAGGTTTCGATCATTAGCCTATGCTAAATAAGACTCATTTGAAAGAGAGAATAGGTCATTAAAATTTGTAAATAGTTAGAAAGTATTTTAGAATGGGAATTAAATATTTTCTTTTGAAATCCATTAAGCATATTTAGAAAGATTAAAAATTGGTTTTGAGGAATATTACGAATGAGAGTTGGTGGTGGAAGATTGATTTGTGAATCTGGAAGGGATATTTAGAAAGTAGGGGAATGGATGACAAAGTGAGAGCAGAATGTTTTGAGCTGTCGAGAAGTGAAGTCGAGTAGTAGACGGTAGTGTACGGAGAGTGAGAAAGCCGGTGTAGTTCCGTGAGTGTGGAGTATCTATCGTGGAACGAGAAGTAGGCCAGGTCGAGAGTAAAAGAACCTCCTTGAGCCAAGAGTGTCCCGGTAGCTGATAGCAGTTTCGAAAAAGGTAGAACACAGCATCACGACAGAAGCATGAACGAGATCTATTCGAGCTAGTTTTTCAAAGGAGAACATTACTGGAAGCCAGGACGAGGTTTGATCGCAGCCAAGGATAGCAGGAAACGGGTTTTGTGTGAGGACATTTTCAGTTCACCAGGAAAAGGTCAGTCTCATTTGTTTGGACATGAATGTATGGGTTTTTTCGTATTAAATTCCACATAAAAAATTGAATAACATAATCAATTATATCAGAAAAGCTTCATCAAACTTAAATAGAGTTGTTCCTAATAACTCCTAATAGTTAAATGTTAATAAAAACTTTCAATTGAAAACCAAAAGGAAATAAGATTCCCATTTGTAAATGTTATGTTTAAGAATAATAAGAAATAGCAAATATTAAGCATTGATAGCCTTTTTAAATAAAATAAAAAATATTTTGATTATAATTGTAACCCATATGTGTATTTTTTTTACTCTTTTCTTTTCTATCCCGATTAGGAACCATTAAGAAATATTTAGAAGCCACGAAAGTAAGTAATTAATTTATAATTCGCCCTGAGATTGAAAACATATTGATATGTGATCTGGTTAATTAATTAGATTAGTATTAATACATTGATTAAATTAAGTGACATATAAGAATATTATCTCATATCAAAAATCAAGATCACATCAACTGTCGTCCAACGTGGAAAGCATTGTAAAGTATTTCTAGTGGCAAATTTGAAGGATAGAAAGAGTAAAGCCGGTATTTGAAAATTTATATGCCTGTGGTAAAAAGTGAGACTTACATTTGATAACATAAAATTTTAGATCTCTTTAGGTACAAATTTTACATAACTGATTTAATATTTTATTTTTACGATATTTACATTTGATATATTTATTGACAATTTATAATATTTGGGTGAGAAAAAGTCGTCTTGGTAACATACTAGTAAAATTTCATATTTGGCGGGGACAGTACTTCTTGAAAACAAATGTCTGTGACAAGAAGCCAAAGCAAGGACAACAAAAAACAAAAAGAACATTCAGACCAAGAAGATATTTTAGACAAGACAATCATGGCATCAGAACAGCAAGAATTATCAGGAATAGATAAACTATTACAACTGATGCAACTCTAGTCACAAAAAATGGATGAAGCAAAAAGGACAATGGATAAAAATCAAAATGAAACTCAACAAAAAATGGATGAAACACAACAAAAATTGGATCAAAAAATGGATGAAACACAACAAAAAATGAAACAAGCAATAGAAGAGAACAACAAGAAAATGGAGGAACGCATAGGAAAGTATGAAAAGGAAGTAAAAGGATTTTTGACAATGATCAAGAACGATATGGGACAACAAGAGACAGAGATTAAAGAAATCAAAAGCAAAATAAAGGAGATAACGAATTGCCAGAAAAAAGAAATGGAAAGTTTGGAAAACAAGTTGCAAAACGCTATTCAAGCAGACATAGAAGAAGTGGAAAGAAAGATTGCGGAAATCAATACGCAACAGAATGTCGGAGAAAGAAGAGAAATGGTTATACATAGCACAGATGACGTGAAGATAAGGTTTGGCGGGGATGTAAGAAGATTACACCCAGTGCCGTTCATAAATAGCCTGAAAAAGAAAATACAGCACATCGGAAATTTCGAAACAGCAAAAGAAACTATCAGAAACCATCTCAAATATGAAGCAAGCCTATGGTTCGATAGCAAAGAAGAAGAATTCGGCAATTGGCAACAATTTGAACAAAAATTTTTGAATTATTTCTGGGGAAAAGTCCAACAATTGGAAATTAACAAGGAATTGCAAAATGGGAAATACAATGATAGGATGGGTGTATCAGAAAGGACATATGCTTTGCAAATTTACAATAATGCAAAACATTTACAATATAATTACTCATCGGAACAATTAGTCGAACTGATTGCAAGACATTTCGAGGAAACGCTGGAAGACCATATCACATTGCAAAATTACAAAGACAGATAGTTTATGCCAATTCCTACAAATAAGAGAATCACGTCTAAGAGAAAGAAAATCAAGAAGGTCGCGAGAAGATTACAGGCCCCGAGAAACACAAGATTACAGAGATAGAAATCAAAATAGGAGAGACTATACAAGACGAGATTTTAATCCCAGAAGGGAAAACGAAAATAGAGACAACGGAAGAGGAAATTATGAACAAAGAAATAGGCAATGGAATGAGGACAGAAATCGAGAATACCAGAATAGAAACACCACACGCTCAAATCAAGAAAACAGAAATAATGGTAGACAAAATGAACAGGGATATCGAGAAAACCGAAACAGATCCGACAGACCAAGAGAAAATAGAAGAGAAGTAAATAATACCCAGACAGATGAATATGACGGAGAGAGACATTATGACGAAAATATAAACAACGATGAGCAACCGGCGTCTTTTCACGACGGCGCTCACTAAAAACCAAAAATCAAACAGGAATCTTTTGTCACCCCAAGGAGTTTATTAAATTGGCAGGAAACAACGAAAAGAAAAATGGAGTTAATTTAAAATTTGTGGATGGATTTATCAACGAGAAACCAATTAAAATTATGATAGACACTGGATCTGAAATAACATTGGTCAACAGAAAACTAATAGAAGAAGTTAACTTAACAAATTTAATTTACAAAATACCTAGGGTAAATTTAGTGGGCGCAAACAAACGGACATTGGCAACTATAAATGAAGGCATACGAGTAATGGTACGACTGGGTAAGAATATGTATGCACTACAATGTGTAATAATGCCAAACATGTCACATGACATGATAGTAGGAGTGGACGAATTGGCAGAAAAACATGTAGTGATAGATTTTAAAAATAATACGATGAAACTAACAGAAGAAAAAGAAAAAGAACAGGACAAGGAACATGAGAAACAAAATACGGACGAATCAGGTAAAGAACAAACAGTGGAAATGAATTTGGCAGCGAAGCAAGGACAAAGAAGAAAAAGGAGAAAAGGTCAGAAAAAGATAAAAGAAAATGAAACCTGTGGCTCCTCAAAAGAAGAGTTGAGCCCAGAAGAAGAAAATTTGAGAGTATCAGAAACAAAGGAAACCTGGGATTCCTCAAAAGAAGAGACGGGCTCAGGAGAAGAAGAAATAAAGCTAAAAAATGAAAGTGAAAAGAATATGATTGAAACAGTGGTATTTGAAGAGGAGGTATATGCAAACGAGGATGCAGAATGCACGGTAAACATGTGTGAAGAATCTGAGAAAAAAGACAGAAAATTGATATGTGGAGAAGGGAAAGAAAAAGAATTGCGGTTGATGTTAAGAAACTACGAAAATTTGATCAATGAGGAAAACAGAGTGGCTAAAAAGTACGAACATTCATTTGAGGTGAAAAACTTGGGAAATTTTCGATCAAAGACTTACCCGATTCCATACAAGTATCGACAAGAGGTGAAAGAAGAAATAAATAAAATGTTGGAAGATCAAATCATCGAAAGATGTTATTCACCGTATGTTAACCCGATTGTGATAGTAAAGAAAAGCAGTGGAGAATTGAGATTATGTTTAGATGCCAGGAATATCAACCAGCACACTGTATCACAATATGAATCACCTCTAAACATCGAGGCCATTTTTGGAAGAATCACCGGGTCACACATATTTTCGAAAATTGACTTAAAACACAGTTTTTGGTTGATACCGTTAGCTGAAAAGTGTAGAAACTACACCGCTTTTTCTATTGATGGTATTGTCTACCGGTTTAAGGTAGTGCCGTTTGGATTGCAGAGTGCTTGTGCTGCACTCGTCCGAGCTCTACATACCATTTTGAATCGCCACGAAGATTTCATAGTTCATTATATCGATGATTTATTAATTTTTTCACAAGATACTCAGAGTCATCTGAAACACATAGAAATAATTCTGGAAGAATTGGACACAGCGGGATTGAAATTAAACATTGAAAAATGTCAATTTTTTCAAAAAGAAGTCATTTATTTGGGTTTTCAATTGGACACCAAAACAGTAAGATTATCCGAAGACAGAGTCAAGCTCATAGATGAATACCCAAGACCAACGAATTTGAAAACATTGAGAGGTTTTCTTGGCACGATTAATTATTTTAAAAAACTGATTCCCGATTTGAGCCAAAAGGAAATCCCTCTGATAAAGTTGCTTAAAAAAGGAATAAAATGGAATTGGAAAGAAGAACAGGAGGAAGCTTTCGAAACATTAAAACGAGAATTCGCAAAAGGAACGAAAATATACCACCCCATTTACAATTTACCTTTTATACTCCGAACTGATGCGTCCATACAAAAATTTGCAGGAGTTCTGTCTCAAATACAAAACGACCAAGAAGTGCCGATATGTTTTATATCGCGAGTGACTAAAACACATGAGAGAAAATATAGTGTTACAGAATTGGAGTTTGCCAGTGTACTATATTGCGTAAACAAATTGAGGTTTTACTTATTGGGAGCAAAATTCACAATCGAAACAGACCATGCAGCTTTAGTACATATCATGAAGAATAGATTAGTAAATAATAGAATACATAGAGGCATTCTATTATTACAGGAGTATGATTTTGAGTTCCGATATATAAAAGGAAAAGACAACATAATAGCCGACGCTCTAACACGGGATGAGGACACGGGAAAAAAGGAAACAATTACTCTACAGGTGGGACTAAATAGATTAATACAAGAAGAAGGGATATATTCGTTAAATGAGATAAGGACAAACCAAGAAGACTTAGAGGAAAGAGAGAAAAGAAGAGCGGAAGTAGAAAATGACATATATTTTAAGAGAATAGACGGAAAGGAACTATATTTAGTGACACAGACATTGGCCGAAAAGATAATAAAGAAATTACATGAGGACAATGGGCATATCGGTAGCAGAAAAGTTTGGCTCGTTTTTAGGGAAAATTACATCAGCCGACAGGATTACCGCATTGCAAAGGAAATTACCCAGAAGTGCGATGTATGTCAAAAATATAAGAGTCGGAATTTCAAAAACGAAAATGTTGCCAAAAATATTGAAGCCCGAAACAAACTAGACATTGTAGCAATAGATATGTTAAGCGATCTAATTATGACCACTAAAAGGAACAAACATATTCTGGTAATGGTGGATGTGTTTTCAAAATACGTAAAATTATATAGTTGCCGCACCACAAAGGGGGAGGAAATATTAAGAAAAATCGACAATTTTATAGCCATAGTAGGAACACCAAAAAAGATCCTACTGGACAATGCAACGTATTTCCGAAATGATCGTTTCAAGGGACAACTTCGAGAACGAGGAATAGAGACAAATTTTGTCAGCATCAGGCATCCACAGAGTAATCCTTCGGAACGATTCATACAGGAAGTGACGAAATTTCTTCGCATTGCAACAGATGGTCAACATCGCCACTGGGACAGGAAAATGGCGGAAATAGAAAGGTATCTAAATACAATTCCGAGCACAGTAACAAAAGAGACCCCAGAATACATCATGAAGGGTGTATTGCCGATAAGGCCATGGGAAGACCAAGAGCCAAAAGAATATCAACAGGTGATTGAAACCGTACAGAGAAGATTACGGCGAAGCAACGAAAAATATATCCAAAGACAGGAACAAAATAGAAAAAGAAGACCAGTGACTTTCCAAAAGGGTGAAAAAGTACTCGTGAGGGCATTACGAGTATCAAATCTTCCTGGGGGCATTTGCGCAAAGTTGATGCCTGTTTTCGAAGGCCCGTACATCGTGAATAATGAAAATGGGATAAATAGTTATGAGTTGAGGCACAGGAACTCGGAAAAGATCCGAGGAATTTATAATATTCACGATGTATACAAATATCACGAATAAAAGACAGAATTACATGAAGTAGATAGTAAGTTAGGATATAAGAAGTAGATTAAAGTAAGGAAATATACAGGGAGTTGGTTTTGCCTCGAGAAAATTTATTTAAAAATGCAGATAAATTTTATCGAATACAAGGCGGGGATTTGTTATATTTCTATTTGATATGAAAATTAAATTTTAATAATTATAAACAAAATTCAATTTAATATAAAATAATTTCAATTTTCTCAACCACGGGCATATAAATTTAAAACAACCTGTATACAACAAATTGTTATATGTAATTTTAAGAAGTGATTAGAATAAGCGTACGAAACTCGGAACAATGTGCTTAGATAAACAAAGTGAATGACGCGTACCATTATCGTTCTTCTCGGAAGGTCGATCATTAGCCTATGCTAAATAAGACTCAGTGAAATAGATGATAGTTCATTATCGTTTTTCGCGGAAGGTTTCGATCATTAGCCTATGCTAAATAAGACTCATTTGAAAGAGAGAATAGGTCATTAAAATTTGTAAATAGTTAGAAAGTATTTTAGAATGGGAATTAAATATTTTCTTTTGAAATCCATTAAGCATATTTAGAAAGATTAAAAATTGGTTTTGAGGAATATTACGAATGAGAGTTGGTGGTGGAAGATTGATTTGTGAATCTGGAAGGGATATTTAGAAAGTAGGGGAATGGATGACAAAGTGAGAGCAGAATGTTTTGAGCTGTCGAGAAGTGAAGTCGAGTAGTAGACGGTAGTGTACGGAGAGTGAGAAAGCCGGTGTAGTTCCGTGAGTGTGGAGTATCTATCGTGGAACGAGAAGTAGGCCAGGTCGAGAGTAAAAGAACCTCCTTGAGCCAAGAGTGTCCCGGTAGCTGATAGCAGTTTCGAAAAAGGTAGAACACAGCATCACGACAGAAGCATGAACGAGATCTATTCGAGCTAGTTTTTCAAAGGAGAACATTACTGGAAGCCAGGACGAGGTTTGATCGCAGCCAAGGATAGCAGGAAACGGGTTTTGTGTGAGGACATTTTCAGTTCACCAGGAAAAGGTCAGTCTCATTTGTTTGGACATGAATGTATGGGTTTTTTCGTATTAAATTCCACATAAAAAATTGAATAACATAATCAATTATATCAGAAAAGCTTCATCAAACTTAAATAGAGTTGTTCCTAATAACTCCTAATAGTTAAATGTTAATAAAAACTTTCAATTGAAAACCAAAAGGAAATAAGATTCCCATTTGTAAATGTTATGTTTAAGAATAATAAGAAATAGCAAATATTAAGCATTGATAGCCTTTTTAAATAAAATAAAAAATATTTTGATTATAATTGTAACCCATATGTGTATTTTTTTTACTCTTTTCTTTTCTATCCCGATTAGGAACCATTAAGAAATATTTAGAAGCCACGAAAGTAAGTAATTAATTTATAATTCGCCCTGAGATTGAAAACATATTGATATGTGATCTGGTTAATTAATTAGATTAGTATTAATACATTGATTAAATTAAGTGACATATAAGAATATTATCTCATATCAAAAATCAAGATCACATCAATATATATAAAGCAGTTAGGTAATATTGACTGACACTATGTAAAATCTTGTTAATTTTGAGGTTGCAGTCATAAATTTCAGGGGGCAGGATAAGTAAAACTCTTAGTTATTATCAAGCTTTCGCAAAATTTATTTGCTTCTTCAAGATATGCTAAAAAAGTTTTAGTAAATACAATGAAATTAAGACGATAAAAAATATTGTACATAAAAGCATAAAAAACTTACAACGTGAGGTTAATCCATTAAATTTTTGGCGTACATAACAAAAAAATATATAAAATTCTTAATCTAATTTCTAATCTTCTACAATGCCTTAATTTTAGATAATTTAAAAAGAGAAAAATAATTTGACAATTTAATTTGAAATTTAGTATGTCAGAAATTATGCATATATTATGCATCAACAAATATCAATGTGTCAATAAAAAAACTGACATAGATAAACTAAGCACCATCTATAATTACATTCTATCTTACGAAAACTAATATTTTAATTTAAAAATACTAAATTGCCTGACTAAATTCAAAATTAAATTTTCAAATTTGGCGCCACTTTATTGCTAAAACTAATATTTTACAAATTACTTATATCCATAAATTCTATAATAAGTACGCAGATAAGAAATAATAAAAAACTAGTTATTAGCAACTTAAAATAAAATATAATAAACAGATACAAATGTCTTTCTGACATACTAAATTTCAAATTAAATTGTCAAATTATTTTTCTCTTTTTAAATTATCTAAAATTAAGGCATTGTAGAAGATTAGAAATTAGATTAAGAATTTTATATATTTTTTTGTTATGTACGCCAAAAATTTAATGGATTAACCTCACGTTGTAAGTTTTTTATGCTTTTATGTACAATATTTTTTATCGTCTTAATTTCATTGTATTTACTAAAACTTTTTTAGCATATCTTGAAGAAGCAAATAAATTTTGCGAAAGCTTGATAATAACTAAGAGTTTTACTTATCCTGCCCCCTGAAATTTATGACTGCAACCTCAAAATTAACAAGATTTATATATATATATATATATATATATATATATATATATATATATATATATATATATCTGTATTGACGTCTAGGCACCTTTGTATTAGGATATTAAGTGAGAAAACAGCTTTACGCGTTCCTAGGCCTTTGCGAAACCCAAATTGTGTATCATTAATATCTATGTCCAGTTTGTGATATATTCGGTTATGGATGACTTTCAGTAGCAACTTCAGCACATGGGACATCAAGCTGATGGTGCGGTAATCGGCGCATTCTCTTGCGTTCTAGCCACTCCTGGGCTATTACTATGTATCTTCAATCACCACAAACTGATCAAGAATAATATATATTGCAGTGTTCCTTAAATAGTGTCACAAATAAAACAACATCTTCCAATAAGCCGATAAGCCCAAGTTGTCATTTGCCTTTTATAATGCTTGCCTCACAACATTGGAGATCCCATTAAGGACATAGGCGCAAAATTTCGCACCAATGTGTTTTAAATGCATTCATTTCTTTGAATCCTGAAAAAACTAATAAGTATTTTTGAACAATTTAAATGCAGAATAAAATATTACATTATTACCGAGGTTTGAAAGTACCTTAGAATAACCAAAAAGTTTCACTTGAATATTTGAAATAAGATATTTGAAATTAAAAATCACACTAAATTTTCTCTTTTTTTACTCCTGTAACTTATTAAAATAAACATTATAGAAGTTTTCAGGGACTTTCGGCCCTCTGCAATAATTCATTTTTTTATTCTGCTTTAAATTTTTCGAGAATATTAATTAGTTTTCTAATTATTTAAAAAAAAAAGTGAATGCATTTAAAACACTTTGGCATGAAATTTTGCGCCTACGCCCTTAAGCTTCATACAAGTTCTGATGTTTATTATATTTTTCATGTCAGCTGCCACTTCACACACTTATCTTTTACGTAGCCTTTCTTTTTCAACTCTGTATTTTATGATCATGTTGACATTGAATATGGAGATCATGATTGATCCAAAAATCTATCTTAGAATTGGTCTTTCAATACCTTTTAACTTTCTCCAGATTTAATGATAGTTTTATACATCTTCTATTTCTCACAAACGGTTTTAAAGAGAAATATATGAGTCACCAGATAACAAACCTCTTTACCATTCCTTACTCTTTCTTGAATTTATTTATTTTGTTCCTTCTATATTTAACTTAATCTTGTTTTTGTCTTTATGACTGTTTTTATGTTTACTTCCAGGTTTTGCACTTAAATTTGACGTCTATTTCCTCTACACGTTCTTGGCTGTGTTAATATTTTGTGTCTTTTGTATATTTATTCTGGCCCAATCTCCTTGGCTATACATTTCAGTTGTGAGTATAAACTGCTCGTCAAAAGTTAGGGATATAGAAAATTCTGCTGAATTTTTATAATAGATTTTTTTCGTGAACAGATTAACGGATTACGCTAATTTTTTTTATTATTTTAGACTTTTCTTTAATATTTACACAGTTATGCAATGGTTTACTCAAACTTTTTTTTTGTACTTATACCGGGTGGAAGAAAAGAAATGTTTTTCTTATGTTAAGTTTGAAACGCCCTGTAGAGAGGACGAGGTACAAATGGGAGTATATATCGAAATCGTATTGTAGTCTTATGTTTTGTGAACATTTTGTTTTTTGAATGTCCCTGATATCTTTAGAAATAAAAAAATAGACGGTTTTGTAATTTAACATGTCTGTGTTTTAACCGAAACAAAAGTTTGGGACACCTTGTAGGGAGAAAAAGGCACAAAGGTGAGTCTACCCCGATATTATGTTGTGGTCTCATATTTTTTGAATATTTTATTTTTTTAATTTCTCTGATATCTTTAATAACAAAGAAACTAGACGATATTACTCTTTAATATGTGTTTTAACTGACGACATGCGTCACATCACACATGTGAAACATAGAAAAACATATTAAATAGTAATACCGTCTAGTTTCTTTGTTATTAAAGATATCAGAGAAATTAAATAAAATATTCTCGCCTTTTTCTCCCTACAAGGTCTCTCAAACTTTTGTTTCGGTTAAAACACAACACATGTTAAATTACAAACCCGTCTATTTTTTTTTGTTTCTAAAGATATCAGGGACATTCAAACAACAGCATGTTCACAAAACATAAGACTACAATATTATTCTCATGTATACTCCCATTTGTACCTCGTTCTCCCTACAGGGTGTCTCAAACATAAGAAAAACATATTTTTTTCTTCCACCCGGTATAAGTACAAAAAGTAAGTTTGAGTAAACCTTTGCACAACTGTGTAAATACTAAAGAAAAGGCTAAAATAAAAAAAATAGCGGAATCCGTCTATTCGCGAAAAAAATCAACTATTAAAATCAGCAGAATTTTCTATATCCCTAACTTTTGACGAGCAGTTTATTTCCTATGTTTTCCCTTGTCTACAGTTTTTTATTACTCTCTGATAGTCATATGACTACACTATTGTACAGTAGAACCATTGTTTATATAGGGATAGTTGGCCAGCCCAATAGGAAAATTTGTTTGATTCAAACTGAGACAGTCACCAGATGTCCCCACAATTTCTGTCAGGTCACACCGTCAAAATGCATAGACACCAAGTTGGATACGATCTTATTCATAACACCCCAACTCGCATACATATTAAGAAAAATAAATATATATGGAAGAATATATTTAGAAATTGAATTAATGATGTCATGCTATTATATATACAGAATTATGGAATAAATTCATTTTCTCTAAAATGTACGACTTTAGAGAAAAATCCCGAAACACGTCGATTTTTATTTTGAAATTACAATTTTTTGGCAGATATTTCATACTAGTGACGTCATCCATCTGAGCGTGGTGGCGTAATCGATGATTTTTTTAAATGGGAATAGGGGTCGTGTGGCACCTCATTTGAAAGGCACCACTAATATTATAAACATGAATATCATTATTTATACAGGGTGGCCAAATAATAATTTTTGAATTAAATTAATTGACGAAAAAATAAGAATGTATTCAATTTATTTAACTCAAAATACATTTTATCACCGTCAGAAAATAGAAAAAAAAATGTGTATTTGGCAAATAAACATTGCTTTTCGCTTAAATTAAATGTTCAAACTGCCAAGAGGTGGTGGGAGGCTGTTTGTGATTTAATTTAAGCGCAATAAATGTTTATTTCTGAAATAAACATTTTTTTTTCATTTAGTTACAGCCGTACAATGCATTTTAAGTTTAATAAATTACATACATTCTTCTTTTTGCGTCAATTAATTTAATTCAAAAATTATTTTTTTGGTTACCCTGTATAAATAATGACTTTATCGTTTATATTGCTGAATAGAGAATTGAACAACCTTTCAAATGAGGTACCACACGACCCCTATTCCCTTTTATAAAAACCATTGATTACGTCATCACGCTCGGATGGATGACGTCACTAGTATGAAATATATGCCAAACAATTGTAATTTAAAAATAAAAATCGACCTGTTTCAGTATTTTTCTCCAAAGTCGTCCATTTTAGAGAAAATGAATTTATTCCATAATTTAGATCCTCTCTGTATAATCTATAGTAGCATGACATCATTAATTCAATTTCTAAATATATACTCTTCTATATATTTATTTTTCTTAATATGTATGCGAGTTGGGGTGTTATGAATAGGATCGTATCCAACTTGGTGTCTATGCATTTTGACGTTGCGACCCTGATAGAAATTGTGAGGACATCTGGTGACTGTCTCAATTTGAATGAAACATATTTAACTATTGGGCTGACCAACTATCTCCCTATATAAACAATGGCAGAACCCCGCTAATACGAACATTCGGTAAATCCGAATCAAGGGAAAGTGAAAAAAATTAAAAAATTCAAGAAAAAAAATTTAAAAACGTTTTTAAGTTTTGTCTTGGGCGTATTGGAAGATGTGGTTTTATTTGTGACACTGTTTTAGGGACACTGCAATATTTATTATTCTTGATCAGTCGTGATGATTTTGAACATACATAATAAGCAACTTGAAACAATAATTTTGCTACTATTTTGGATTCCATAATATTAACCCTAGAAAGGTGGACTATTATTTACTGGTTAATTTTGACAAAAAATAGAAAAAATGTATTTCTTAGTAAATGGTACAAATATAAATAGAGTCGATGTACACTATTTATTTGCACATATTGTACGTATATACTACCTAGTGTTCGCCACATACAGTGTGATGGTATTGGTTGCAATATGTAGTAGTCATGCTCCTCTTTTTACTCGAACAATAGAAACATACCTTCTGTTTCTTTTCTTCAGGTAATTATGTTCAACTTCTTCCGAAATTCTGAGGACAGTCGTAAATGTCCTCAAAACTGGAAACTAAATTATCATAAAATTTACGTGCCTCAAAAAATCTAATACGTAAATACACTAATAAAGAAACACACCCACCACCTGTTAACACGTTCGCTGCATATAAATCTTTAAGTACTTCTCCCACAACCTGAAATAATTTTTGTTATGTAATGTAAGTGAGCACATGTTGCTCATCTGCGACATCAGCACTGTAGAGGGAAACCGAATGTCGCTAATAAGTGATATATGCATCGCATCGTAAATATACTACAGACAGACTTGGTTGAATGTATTTGACTCTGACAATAATGGCTTTTGTATTTACATAACTAAGCCTCTATATTATTAATACAATGGAACCCCGAATATCCGAACTAATTGGGGGGACAGCCTGTTCGGATTATCCGAAAGTTAGCCTAACTTGTAATTCAAAGCTTTCATTTTCATTGTCGTTGATTTTGAGTCGCAAAATGTTCTCGCAAGAGTGTGGACAATAATTTTGGACTCAAGTTGACTACGAGAGAACCAAAGTAAGTTTATGTTTAACCTGTATAAGCACTACATATTAAAGTACGTATTTATTTTTAAGAAATTTTAAATGTCAAAGTCCTATTAATCCTACATTGTTCAATTTTCTGGTTTTACTCTGTATAATAAACATGTTTTTAAGTTTTTGTCTTGAATTTTTAAAATTTTTTCACTTTCCGTTGGTTCGGATGCCGAACGTTCGGATTAGCGGGGTTCTACTGTAGTAGAAATTGGATTTATGTATTTCTTTTCATAGAAAAATGTATCATTTGTATCCTCATTTATATTTATTGATTTTACCAACCATAAATCCTTTTCTGTTTGTATACAACTAATAAAGTTTATTTTTTACCATTTTAGGTACAGAAAGCAATTGGCCCACATCGCCAGTCTAATTCCATATGATCAGATGACATTGGAAGATTACCGTGATGCTTACCCAGAAGACGCTATCGACCCCATCAACAAGCCTACATTCTGGCCACACACTCCCGAGGAACAACACGACTATGTTGACAAAGATGCCCAGCCCAGCCACCATTAATACTGTAAAGGTGGTGATGCTTTCAAATACAGTGATTTGAATAACACTTTCAATAATGATAAGTTTATGAAACTATAGTGTTTTTTCCTGCATTTGAAAGTATTTGTACTTGTCATATACTAAGTTCTATAGTTGTGTCTACTACATTTTTAATTAGAATTTTTTTTGGTTATTAGAATAAACTTAAATACCCACAATTTTATTTTTTCTTCTTAGATATAATAATTATAAATCCAAAAGAAATAATAGCAAGGCAATGAAGCAGTAAAAAGTTCAAAACCTACCAAATATTTGCAGTTATATAAATCTCTCAATAAAACTTTTTACATTCGATTCGTGAGAGCCTTAGGAAACGTTGTGAACAAAAATGATGATGACGAAATGAAAACTGCATTATTGAACAAGGAAAATGAATTCGAAGGTATGAAAAATGATAAATTTTTAATTCGGAAATAATTGACGCAAATGAGTTAAATTTTTGGGCTTGCCGAACATGAATATTATAATGGCGATGGTCTTCGAGGCACCTGGGGCCCAGAATGGGCCTGTCTTCTTGAGTTTTGTGGAATGTTGATACAAAATCAGAACAAACTCATTACTCGATAGTTTTTGAGATCACTGAACACTAATGTAATGTCGATGATGGTCTCTGAGGCACCTGGTGAACATAGTGGGTTCATCTGGAGTTTTATGTAAATTCGGTACAAAATCAGTGTTAGCTCTTTATCTCAGGGTTTTTTTTTTGGTCACTTAATCATGACGGCGATAGTCTCCGACGCATCTGGTGACGAGGACTGACCTCATGTCATGAAGTTTTGTAGAAAATCAATATAAAATCAGTGCAAACTTATTACTCTGAGGTTTCTGGGATCGCTTAACATGAATATCATGTCAGCGATGGACACAGAGGTACCTGATTAGCAGAACTAACTGATTTTATATCGTATTTCTATAAAACTGTTATAAATTAAGTTAGGTGAACTGACTAAATGACCATCAACAATTATAATTCACTGAATTACAGGACAATAGGAAAACATTTTACTTGAACATGACTTACATTATATTTTCTATATTTTTCTTGACATTACATTATATTTCTAAACTATCGATGCTGTCAATACATAGAGTATGTACAACTATAGAATAATATCTACTTTTAATGTTGTTGTATATTCTAACACTCTCCCTCAACATGAAAAGTAGATAAGCCAAACAATTTTGGTTTATTTCTAACACGCGTAGGGTAACGCTTAGATTCTTAAACACTATCTTCTTCTCTCTTCACTTCTTGATTTTCACTCTTACTTTCTACACTTTCCATATTCTCAGATTTCACAATTTCATTGATACCATTTTTCACTTCTTCGGAGTTTTCATTTGCACTAAAACATTCCGACTGATTCTGGTTCACTGATTCGGCTTTATCTTTAACAATTCGCAAATTGCATATAACTCCAGGTTTAAATCGTACGTCGTGGCTCGATACGATTCTTCTTTCAGATGGAATCCATATTCTAAAACCATCCCTGTCATTCATGTAACCAACTTAATAACCATGTGTCGCCTTGTCATCAAATTTACTGCGAAAATTCTTGTTTACGTGAACATAACATTCAGTGCAAAATATTCTTAAATGTTTCAAACTCCCAACTGGCTTTCCATACCACAATTCATAGGGACTTTTATTCTCAATTGATGACTTTCCTGTGCGATTCAGAAGATACACTGCAGTATTGCATGCTTCTGCCCACAATTCTTTGGGCAACTTGCATGGGTTTAACATGGAACGAGCACACTCTACAATGGTACGGTTTCCCTTTCAGGAACACCATTCTGCTGAGGTGTATAGGCGGAGTGATACAATGCTCTATACCTCTACTCGCAAGAAGTTCAGATACCTTTCTATTGTCAAACTCTCTCCCTCCATCACATCTCAGTTGCTTTACAAGATGGCCATTTGTATTTGCTTCATTTAAAATTTTTTCTAAGGTACATACCTCACTTTTGTGTTTCATAAAGAAAACTTTCCGAAACTTACTAAAGTCATCTTTAAAACATACGTAATAACGTGTCTTCCCAATGATTCTATAGACATGGGTCCATTCACATCTGCATGGATCTGCTCACCAGAGACTTGTGGCCGATTGATCCTAGTTTTAAATGGCAATATATGCATTTTTTCAATTGCACATCCATCGCAAAAGCTTTCTTTGCACCCATCAATGTCTATATTCATTTTCTTCAATACCGTCTTTACGTGTTGCTTATGCTGATTACCAAATCTTTCATGATACACTTGTAACATATCTATTGACTCTACTAAGTTTGCTTGAATGGGATTAGTCGGTTTCATAACACGTATATCGAGTGCATACAGGCCATTACTAAAGTACCCAGTCATTACAATTCAAGAGTATTTTTATCATGTAGACTTACACCTTTCTCGTCGAGTACTGTAACGAACCCTCTTTGTGCAGCAGTTTTCACAGAAAATAAATGAGCGCTTGCTTCAGGAACATAAAAAACATTCTTCAATTCAGCATCTTTCCATTCATTATTCAGACGTGTTTGAATTTGCACTGTTCCTTGCCCATGAGCTAACGCTAGCATACATACATCCTTCTTACCAAGTGATATCTTTTCGGGTTCGGCAAACTCTGTGTAAGATGAGAAATATTGCTTATCTGTAGTGATATGATTTGTGGTTCCAGTGTCACAATACTATTTTCCAGCTTCAATACAATTGTTAGATGAGGCACTTAAAACAAAAGACAAAAAAGCAGCATCATTACTTTTATTCTCGCCTAAATTCTCAGCAGATTTTTTCAATGGACACTCGCCCAATGGCCTAATTTCTTGCATTTATGACATGGAAACTTTTCTTTTGAACGATGTACATTTCTCTTTGATTTCGTAGTAGTTTTACTTTGGCTCTGTTTGCATTTTTCTGTCGGGATATTACGTACAACAAACGCAAAAGATTCTATAGCACTTTGGTCACGTAATTCAATTGCACACAATTTCTCAATCAATAAATTCAAAGTTTGATTTTTTGATGATATCGTATCCCACAAATCTTTGAAATTATCATCAAAATCTTTAACCAAAGTTGATAATATCCGACCATTTAACATTCTTTCGGATAAAACATTTTCATCATGCTTCTGAAATTCATCATTCAAATCTACAAACAGTTTCTGCAACTTCGCAACATGTGTACTAATATCTTCTTTTTCACCACGGACTCTAAAAAAGGCTTCAAGTAAAATGTTTTCCTATTGTCCTGTAATTGGGTGAATTATAATCGTTGTTGGTCATTTAGTCAGTTCACCTAACTTAATTTATAACAGGTTACGGACCCAACTCACATATGAACTGTGAAAAAATATGGCGATCAGCAATATCGATTATAAAATTCAAGTCGACGAACTTGAGGGTCCTGAAGACTGGGCAAAATGGAAATTTCACTTGAAAGTATGCACTTGAAGACATTGTGAACAGTATGTGTAACTGTCCCGAGGCTAGTGAAAATTTAACTTCATTGGAAGTAGAGAAGCATCAACAATGGTTAAAAGACGATGCAAAAGCGGCAAGTTTGTTAGCAGGTACGCTAGGAAAAACTGTTGCCGAGCTCGTGTTGACAGGTACTCACGCTAGTGAAATATGGGACAAATTACGTGCGCGATTTGAACGTGGCAGTACGCAACGGTTAAACATGTTAATTGAAGACTGGACCCATAACCTGTTATAAAAATAAGTTAGGTGAACTGACTAAATGACCATCAACAATTATAATTCACTGAATTACAGAACAATAGGAAAACATTTTACTTGAACATGACTGACATTATATTTTCTATATTTTTCTTGAACGTTACATTATATTTCTAAACTATCGATGCTGTCAATACATAGAGTATGTACAACTATAGAATAATATCTACTTTTAATGTTGTTGCATATTCTAACAAAAACTACTGTAGGCGAGTTCCCTCCTGGGCAACAGGAGACCATTGGCAATATAATATTCATATTCATTGGGATAGTGCCTTAAGAATAAAAAAAAATATTATAGAGGAAGCCTTAGGAATAGACATGAACGTTAAAAACACAATAAGTTATTTTAAACACTCTGGATAGTATCAACTATTGTAATTTTTACTAGTTTTACCTGTATAATATTTTTTAGGTCGCTAATAACCCTTGTGGTTGCAGCGTAAATAAATAAATAAAAAATATATTCGTATTCAGCGATCCCACAAACCTCCAAGTAACGAATTTGGAATTATTTTGTATCGAATATCTACAAAACTCCAGGAGATGAGATATGTCTTAGTCATGACCATCGCCGTCATGTATTCATGATCAGCGCCTCCAAAAACACCCAAATAATGACTTTGCACACTGATTTCGTATCGAATTTCCATAACACTTCAGACGATGTCCATTATGGGCACTAGGTGCCTAGGATACCATAGCTGTCGTGATATTCGAAACCCAAAAACTCTTGAGTAATAATTTTGATTTAGATATTTATAAGCTTTTATACAAATACCGATTTCTCAAGTGCTTGAAAAATTGAAAGATTAAAATTTAATGGTCAATTCAGTAAGATTTAGAAAATCCAAAATTTTGGATATATCGATGGCTTAAAGCACACTTATTGTATGTCCGTGTCTGTACTTTTTGAGAAAATCTATTTAAGCTCCTATTTAAACTCCTGCTATAAAAGCTATTTAAGCTCCTGTAGCACAGCACACAGTTTTGAAACGTCATTTATACCACACCAAACGCTTTAGGACATGCAATGTCTGTGCAAGATGATATACTGTTAGGTCATCAAGGTACAGTGCACAACTCAATAATAGAAAAAAAAATGGCCATACAATAAGTGTGCTTTAAGCCATCGATATTGCCTAAGTATTTATTAAAAAATTCCACTAAAAAATTGGATTGTCAGGTGTGGGGTTCGAACCCACGCTCCCTCTCGGGAACCAGAGCTTAAATCTGGCGCCTTAGACCGCTCGGCCAACCTGACATACTTTAGTTTTAATAATCTATTTATAATTCTATATATTATCTGTATTATTTAAAAAAATATTCATATTGAATGATAAACAATGATAAATATTTTTACTAAAATTATGCAACCTAAAATACAGACAATTAAGCAGTTCCAAATCATGTTATTATACATTAGTTTAATAAAACCCCTTCAATTTAGTTAAGGAAAAAATTGGAACTAACAGACAATAGGAGAACAAATAAAAATAAAAAGGCGATATGGTATTGGTACTTGCGATTTGTTTGTGGATTTTAGATGTGCTTATGACATTATACAAATGATGAATAATACAAAATTATACGATGAATACTTCCATTTACGAATATTTTACCAATAAAAATATATTATTATATTATGTGGTAATAGTACTTAACTCAGTAAATAGCCAACTACTCATAGACACGAAAATATTGGCAAGTTTATGTGACTCAGTTGCACTTTATTATACTCTGTTACCAGTCTCATTTCTGGTTACAATGGAATGGTTATACCCGCGATGGCGCTCAGGACCGGCTAGTGACTGACAATTTTGAAGAAGCGACGGCGTAAGTGCGCTGTGTATATCAGTAGCCCTGTTACCAGATTTAAAATTGGTTACAGTACCTATAAAAAGTGTGCGTGCAGTTAACCATGGATAAGTGCCGCTGCGTAATCGATCAACTACTTGAAAAGTAATTCTCCTTGTATAATTTTTAAGAAAAAATGAGATTATTGAAAATGAAAGACCTATTTTAAACAATTTAAAAAAGGAATCAAAAAAAGTAGTTCAATATTTTAAATTTAGTTGGTACAGTGAAAATCCTTGGTTATATGGTTGCAAGAAAAATAGACTGTATTGGTGGCCATGTCTTCTGGTTTCTATAGAAAAATGGGTGGACCAGGTTCACGATTTAAATAGTGTTTACGATTTAAATAGTTTTACGATATACATTTACGATTTAAATAGTTCACGATTTAAATAGTTTTAAAAAGGAGACATCAAATTTCTCCGTTATCTACATGTAAGATGTATACCCAATTTGATTTAGTTTGGCAAAACAAGAATCGAAAGTTCTCTTAACCAAGCTTTTAAGGCAAATATTGCTAAACATAATGAGTTTGTTAAAAGAATAGATATAGTCGGTTCACTAAACTCAGACGCAATTGGCTAGATATTTTTGTCGATAGTTTTTTTGTTTTTTGCCAATTTTGCAAAAATTGGCAAAATTACTAACTATTTAGTGATTATTAACTATTTAGTAATTATTTTTTGCCAATTTTGCTAAAATTGGCAAAATTACCGACTAAAATATTTAGAAAGTTGCGTCTGAGTTTAGCGAACAGACTATAGGTATATCTTTAGCACACTTATAATAGATACCGTATGTTTTTGGGCCAAACAAGAACTAGCGTTTCGTGGTCATTTTGAGGGCGACGACTCTGAAAATCGAGGCAATTACAGGGAATTGTTAATATTAATTGCCAAAAAAGATCAAAAATGTTGCCAACATCTAGAAACATCTGTTCTTTCGAGAGTTTCAAGTGATATACAAAATGATATTATTGAAGCTATATATACATTTAGCCATATCTTCATTTTTTTAAATAAGATTTTTTGCATATGGTTTGGGTAACACTTCAGAAAAAGTCACGCGTCGCCACTGGATCATATCGATATCATAGTAAGAAGAAAGGTAGACCTGGACTAATACTAGTAAAATAAAGTATATGCCGGTTGTTAGAAAATGTTCTAACATAACGATAATTATCATTTCTCATTATATAAGAATCTTAATAAGATTCGTCGCATCCTTGACTATTTCAAAACAAACACATCTGCCTTATGTAGTTTCCAAATTAACTAACTCCGAGAAAACACTGCGTCTAGGGTGGCGTCCAATTTTGAGTCGGCGATACAAGGAGCCTTGCACTATGAAAACATTCGATTTTAAGATACATCCTGTTTCCCACAGACTCGGTCGAAATTAAGAACAATCTCTATACCTTTAACTTGACCATGTGTGATTTTAAGCTATCTCGATGTCGGATTTATGTTTCCTAAAATCAATAAAGGCCTTTTGTCGCTACAGGACAGAATTAGAGCTTCTGTTTATTTCTGAAAAGTTATAAACACAGACCGGACGGAGTGAGGAAAAGAGGCAGGCCTAGAGCACGATTTAAGGACAAAATGGAAGAGTGCAACTCTTCTGGGAGTACCAGTATACCCTGGGTTGCCTGGTTCCCGTTAAGGTTATTATCAACGTCTTCCTCTGGAGTTTGGTGAAAATTAGTTATATAATTAACCAAAACTTATTGTTACTTGGGGGTTTCGAGGTCGCCGAACACAAACATAGTAACAAATAATATTAGTCTAAGAGCTGGGAGCGGATTTTGTGCGTGATAAGTAATATGGAAAAACTATACGTGGATATGTTGAATTAGTTGTGTACATGACTTTCACCAACGGCCGGAAACCAGAGTTGGGGCCGAGGGTAGTTATAAGGGGTCAAAGTCGCGGTTTTTATTATTTTTTTTATGACGCTCATGATCGAGATAGTGCACCAAAATTTGGAAATAAGTAGTTCATGACGTACCTAAGTAAAATCTCTAGGGGCGCAACGCTGCATGGCCGACAAAGGGGTGGGGGTAGGGGTGAATATAAAAAAATATAAGGGGCTTTTTTCGACGTTCGTGATTGAGATAGTGCACCAAAATTTGGGTATAAGTAGAACATGACATAAGTAAGTATAATCCCCAGAGCCGGAAACCAAAGTGGGGGAGGAAGGTAGTTATAAGGGGTCAAAGTCCCGTTTTTAATTTTTTTTTGTGACGCTCATGATCGAGATAGTGCACCAAAATTTGGGAATAAGTAGGTCATGACGTAACTAAGTAAAATCTCCAGGAGTGGAACGCTGCGTGGCCGACAAAGGGGTGGGGCAGGGGTGAATATAAAAAAATGTAAGAGGTTTTTTGCGACGTTCGTGATTGAGATAGTGCACCAAAATTTGGGAGTAAGTAGACCATGACATAACTAAATAATATCCCCAGAGGCGGAAACCAGAGTGGTGGATGACGGGAGTTATAAGGGGTAAAATTCGCGGTTTTTATTATATTTTTTGTGGCGCTCATAATGAAGATAGTGCACCAAAATTTGGGAGTAAGTAAGTCATGGCGTAACTAAGTAAAATCTCCAGGGGCGGAACGCTGTTTGGGGTACAAAGGGGTGGTAGGCAGGGGTGAGTATAAAAATACATGGGGTTTTTTTTTGCCGTTCGTGATTGAGATAGTGCACCAAAATTTGGGAATAAGTAGATCATGACATTACTAAGTAAAATCTCCATGGCCGGAACGCTGCGTGGGGGACAAATTTTGTGCCAGGTAACAAAAAAAATAATACACACTGCGACTTTTACCCCTTAAAACTACCCTCATCTCCAACCCTCTGGGGATTTTACTTAGCTAAGTCATGGTCTACTTATTCCCAAATTTTGGTGCACTATCGCAATGTAGAACGTCGCAAAAAACGCCTTATATTTTTTATATTCACACCTACCCCCACCCCTTTATCGGGCAAGCAGCGTTCCACCCCTGGAGAATATATTTAGTTACCTCATGACCTACTTATTCCCAAATTTTGGTGCACTATCTCGATCATGAGCGTCATAAAAAAAATAATAAAAACGGCAACTTTGACCCCTTATAACTACCCTCGTCCCCCACCTCGGGTTTCCCGCTCTCAGGAGTTTACTTAGTTATGTCATGGTCTACTTATTACCAAATTTTGGTGCACTCTCTCAATCACGAACGTCGCAAAAAACCCCTTATATTTTTTGTATTCACCCCTGTCCCACCCCTTTGTCGGCCACGCAGCGTGCCACCCCTGGAGATTTTACTTAGTTACGTCATGACCCACTTATTCCCCAATTGTGGTGCACTATCTCGATCATGAATGTCAAAAAAAATAATAAAAAAGGCGACTTTGACCCCTTATAACTACCCTCGTCCCCCACTCTGGTTTCCGGCTCGGAGGATTTTACTTAGCAATGTCATGGTGTACTTATTCCCAAATTTTGGTCCACTATCTCAATCACGAACGTCGCAAAAAAACCTTTATATTTTTTATATTCACCCCTACCCCTACCCCTTTGTCGGCCACGCAGCGTTCCGCCCCTAGAGATTTTACTTAATTACGTCATGACCTACTTATTCCCAAATTTTGGTGCACTATCTCGATCATGAGCGTGACAAAAAAAATAAATAATAAAAACCGCGACTTTGACCCCTTATAACTACCCTCGGCGCCCACTCTGGTTTCCGGCCGTTGGTGAAAGTCTTGTACACAACTAATTCAACATATCCCCGTATAGTTTTTCCATATTACTTATCACGCACAAAATCCGCTTCTATCTCTCCGACTATATAATATATGTCATATAATATATGTCAAAACTGTCAACATTCAACTGAAAAATAGTTCCTGAAAATTATTATTTTATTGGTGAAAATAACACATTTGAGAAATTCTAGTTTGAACATTCAATCCATTAGCACGTTCCGAACACGAACACATAAAAAAATTAAGTTTAAACAACATTCAAGTGGATTACAGATAAGTGATTTGTCCTAGACCATAAAAACAGAAGGACTGTTCTTCTATAGAAAACCATTTCAAGTGTTGTTACCTTACAATTAACGACAAGGTAAAGAACATCACATATCATTTAAAATATAAAATTTAGATTCTTAGCATATAAAAATATTTTATATTTATGTCATACCTATAAACGTCATATACAGTCAATTGAAGAATAATTCAAGAGAATTGTTATTTTATTGGTGAAATAATATACATTTTGGAGAACACCTAATAAGAAACTAGGTATGAGCAATATCTAGATGGATTGTAGATGGGTGATTTGTCCTAGCCCATAGAAGCCGAAGTTCTATTCTTGTGTGGAGGACCTTCTCGGGTATTGTTGCCTTGTAAGTGATCCACAAGGTAAAGGACTTTATTAACTTATGATAATATGACACTTAGCTCTATAAAATACAGTAGGTTGTTTTGAGAGATTGTATATTTTATATATGGTTTCTTAAACAAACTTGGCATAATGGGCGACAGCAATATAAAGAAATCTTCCATTAGTAGTATAACTACTAGTGGAGGCTTTGACACTTTTCTTTCGTCACAAGTAGACGAGGGGTCAAATTATAATATTAGGAATAGCGTAGAATTAAGTGGAGGAATTGATTTAAGTGAAAACTGAAAAGTTTATAACAGAAAATAAAATAAAAGACTTATTTGACTTCATTGAAGGGGAAATGGACCTCGGTAAGAGAATAAACAAAACAGGAAAAGATACACTCAAAACAAAACTTATGTCCTTAACTATAGAATTAGCCAATATGGAAGGTCAAATTAAAATTTTAAAAGAAGAAAATACTAGACAAAGAATTGAAAATGAAGACTTAAGAAATAAAATAACAAAAATGCAGGGAGAAAAGCTATCGTATGGAGATATAACTGCAAAACCTATAAATTATAAAGCTGATAATAAACAATTAATTGAAACAAACAAAAAGATAAATACTCTGTTCATCACCAGTGAGACTGCACAGACTGGAAGGAAGGTGCAGGAAGAATTCACAAAACTCTTAGATCCAAGAAAAACAAAACTAAAAATTAATAAAATGAGAACCACTGGAAAAATTTTAATAATAGAAACTCCAACAAAAGAAGATTTAGAATCTATAAAAAATAATGATAAAATAAAACAAAATTTTAAATGTGAATTACAAAGAAAAAGAAAACCCTTAATAATTATGTATGATATATCTAGTAATGAAAAAGAAGAAAACATCAAAGAATGCATATATGCACAAAATTTTGATGATATTCCAAGGGAGGAATTTGATCAGAATTTTAATATAAAATTTAAAACTGGACAAAGAAATAAACCTACTGTTCATGATGTAATAAAGGCTTCACCTCAAATCAGACAAAGATTGATCTCAAATAAAATTTATGTAGGATTTACAAGTATAAACTCAAAAGACTACTTAGTAGTACCAAAATGTTTAAGATGTAATGATCTGGGACATGTGAGTAAACACTGCACCAAACAGACAGTGTGTGGTCACTGTGGTGATGAACATGAAAATAGAAATTGCAACAAAACTAACCAACCCAAAATTTGCGTACCTTGTAAAAATAGAGGTAAGTTATGTAACAAAAATAAAAAAGAATGTCCAACATATAAATTGCTTCTAGAACGTTTAGTTCAGAAAACAGACTTTGGCACACAATAATTATGAAAATATATAAAAATCAAATAAATATTATATCAAAATCTAAAATAATACAAAATCTAAATATCATAATGTATATATATTTTGACATTCAAATATATGTATATAATAATTTATATCTAAATAACCTAATATATAAAAGTCTCTGTAATGCATTGGTCAAAAACAAAATCGAAGAGATAGCAAAGCATACTTTAACTGCTCTTTATATAATACATTGTATCGGATGTGGAGTACGGAGTCAGGAATATAAATATCTTTTAATCACTAAAGTATATATAAAAATCAAAATAAGATTAATGAAAATTAAATTAATAGACATAAAATAAAATATAAATGGCTAATCATTCATTCAAAATAAATATTGGACAAATAAATGGAATGCGTAGTGCAACCGTAATACATGAAATAACGAAATTAGCAGAAGAAAAAAATCTTGATATTATATGCATTCAGGAACCATACACAAAATTGAATAAAGTCCCACACATGCCTATAACTGCACAATGTGCGAGCGTAGGAGATAATCCTATGGCTGTAACCATAATTTTTAACAAAGATATGAAAATTCTATTAATAAGTCAATATAGTAATCGACATTGTGTATGTTTAGAACTTCTAACTAAGGCAGGGAAAATAATTATCGCGAACTTGTATTGTCAGTTCAGTGAAGACATAGACGATTACGTGGAACAGATGAGAGCTATATTCATAGCATACCGAAACGAACGAGTTGTGATTGTGGCTGATGCTAATGCTAAATCAGTATTATGGAATTCAAATCAAACAGATCAGAAAGGTACATTAGTTGAAGAGATGATAAATGAACTTCAACTAATAGTTCATAATAAACCAGGAAATCCACCAACTTTCCAGAATAGAGCAGGTGCATCTAGTAACATAGATATAACTCTATCGAATGTCGCAGCAGCAAACCTAGTTCTAGACTGGGAAGTAGTTGAACATGCAACAACAAGTGATCACAATCTCATAACGTTCAAATTGAGTAACCTAGAGCCACGTAATACGGAAATGTCTTCGTTGAGGTACAATATAAGAAAAGCGAATTTTGAACTACTTAGGTCTGAATTCCGTGCACCACGTCTGATACAAAGAGGGGATAATATAAATACTGCGACAAAAGAATTAACTAAAGCAATTAGAAAAGCAATGGATACAGCAATTCCAAAAATATCCAATAATAAAAAAGTAAAAAACTTTGCCTGGAAGGAAAACCTCACGAGAATGAGAAGCAGAGTAAGATATGCGCGAAAGCGATATCAACGAAGTAGTATCTTTCTCGAGACGCAAATACTTCTAGGAGAGTATAGAAGATTAAAAAACGAATATAAAGAAGAAATAAATATAACGAAAGCGAGAAGTTGGGAAGCTTTTGTTTCAAGACATTTAGAATTAGATATGTGGAGTGTCCCATACAAAATTGTATCTAAAAAACTTAAATGTCCAACAATGCTTTCTACTTTACAAAAAGCAGATGGTTCATATACAAAAAGTTGGGAGGATTCAGCTGATACACTACTAGATGTATTACTACCTCCTGACGACTTAGAAAATGAAACAATAGAACAAAAAAATATTAGAACACTGATGATACAAGAGTATGAGATACCAGAAGAAAGACAGTTAGAAGAATTTACTGAAGAAGAAATATATGAATGTATGAAAACCATGAAAAGAAAAAAGGCTCCTGGGCCAGATAACATTCATGTAGAAATTCTTCAGGCACTTTCAGAGTACTTAATACCTATACTCACTTCTTTATATAATGAATGTCTAAGACAACAAAAGTTTCCCAACAACTTTAAACAAGCTGAAGTTATAATTATAAGTAAAGGAGAAGATAAAGATCCAACTTTACCTAAATCTTATAGACCAATATGCTTACTAAACACAATGGGGAAATTACATGAAAAATTACTTTGTAAAAGACTAAATCAAATAAGACACGAAACTGGACTTCACCCAAATCAATATGGCTTTAGGGAAGGAAAATCAACAGAAGATGCTATTAATAAAGTTTTTAATATAATTGGGGGGAGCACAAAGAAGTATGTTTTGATGATCTTTATAGATGTTTCTGGAGCTTTTGACAATTTATGGTAGCCGGCATTATTCGAAAGACTTCGACAGATGCATTGCCCCAGAAACTTGTACGGAAGTTTCAGAAACTATTGTCAAGACCGATATGCCAGCTTAAGTTGTCCAATGGATAAAAAGACGAGACATATAACTAAAGGTTGTCCACAAGGTTCAGTGTGTGGGCCGATTTTTTGGGACATAATGTTAGAAGAACTGCTGGAACGGTTAGCTGTGGATCCTGAAGTTCTAGGGAACATAGCGTATGCGGATGATTTGCTGCTTATCATAGATGCTAATTCAAGAAGAGAACTAGAAATAAAATCAAATGGAGTACTTGAAAATATAAATGAATGGATGAAAAAAGTTAAACTAACTATATCAGAAACAAAAACAACATATAGCCTTATAAAGGGAAGACTTGAAAGAAATCCAAGTATACAAATAAGGGGGAAAGCAATAAAAAGAACAAAAATAACTAGATATCTTGGTATCATAATCGATGAACCAAGACTCTTTACAAACCATATAAATAGCGTCTGTGAGAAGGCAGCGAAAGTCATGCATTGCATTGCAAGCCTAGCACAAAGGGAGTATAGAATTCCGTTCCAGCATATGCGCGTATACCTGAGTACGATACTTGCCTCAATTGTAGGGTACGGTGCAAGTGTATGGGCACACAGACTAACAAATAATACAAATATTGAAAAACTGAATAAAGCACAAAGAGGTTTCCTTGTTAGAATGACAGGAGCCTTCAGTATTACAGCAACATCAGCTTTAACAGTATTGACTGGTGTAATGCCCATGCACTTGGAAACACAAAAACGTGCATATAGATATTGGCAAAGAAAAGAAAATTATGAAAAAATAATACAATTAATGGGAATAGAAATCAGAACAAAAAGAGAATTAGAAGAAATATTAAATAGAAAATGGCAAAACGAATGGGATAATTCCCCTAAAGCAAGACGTCTCTATAATTTTATTCCAAATTTAAATAATATACCAAATTATTTTAACCCAAAAAAAGGATTAATCCATTTTCTTACAGGGCACGGTCCGTACCCTACATACCTACATAGATTTAACTTAAAAGGCAATCAATATTGTGAATGTGGAGAAATAGGCACACCAGAACACATAGTATTTATTTGCGAAAGACAAACAAATACACAAGAACTACAAAGAATAAGAAGAGACCTTGTTGGCATAAATATAGTAAATATAATACAAAATGAAGAATTATTTAATACACTAAATAATTTAGCGGACATAATATCAAAGAAACAATTAGAATTATATAATATTAGACGAAGAAGAAATCAAGTAAATAATATCCAACCTCTATGAATTTTAATAAGAAATTATACAAAAAAAAATTAAAATTACATATAAAAATATAAAATAAAATATTGGAATAATTAAATAAATATTTATATAATAAATAATTAAACATTAATATCAAATATAAAATAAAATAAAATAAATCAAAAATCAAAAAAAAAAATATTAATCAAACAAAAAAAAAATTAAACTAAAAACCTGAAATTTTAAAACTCAATGGTCTGAGGCTCACCGAAATACCATTGAGAATATCATAAAGTCGATTAGACCTGCACTTAAAATTATTCGTGACTATTTTTAAATGAATAGTGCTGGCATTTCTCATCTGAGAATGAGAAATGGGAGCACTTTTATAAAAATTATATGTTAAAAAAAAGTAATAATTTATCTTTTGTTTATTAGTTTTTGTTTAGTTGCTGATATTTGTTTATTAGAATTGTTTACAATTTGTAGTTTTCATAATTAGTAGTAGATTAGGGCTATTGTTAATTAGTCAAATAGAAAAAATTCTTAAAATAATAATATTGTAATAAACTACTGTAATCCCATCAGGAAACGACCTGGATTAGTCACAAGAGGCCAGGTCAATTGTATAGTACTATAAATAAATAAATATAAATAAATAAAATATCTCTCCGACTATATTTAATTACAATTTTCATCAATATTCATCGAGTTTTTATCTTTAAATACTTAAAAATGAATTTTTCTAACGCACAAATTTAGTTTTTCATTTCTTAATGTTCACATAATATGATCATGTAGAGATTATTGCGAATCGAAGGCCACAGCAGCATTCATATCCATCTTATTTTGAGGAAAATACATAGAAAGGCCTATTTGTGTGTTTTATTTCATTGACTATAAGTTTTCATCAAAGTTATCAAATATAACAACATACGGTAACCTGGAGATACGCATCTGGCAGTGAAAATAAAATCGAACACATCCCAGCAACCAAAAAGACAGTATGTACAAAAAACACTGGAACGAGATCTTATAGAGTGGCAGACGCGGACACTGACAACTTTATGGTAATAATAAAAATGGGCGCGCTCAGATGAAAAAAAAAAAGATATCAGGCTAAAACAAGCTCTAATAAATGGAACATAGAAGCATTAGAAGATACTGAAATAAGATAAAAATTTGAAGAGCAGATGAACTGTGGCGGTTTCGCAGACCCCTTTATGACGGCTCTTTAAGTACATTAAAGGCAGAAACATATTTGTCTGACCCGATGCGACAGATATCTGACATACAGTTTTACCTGTAACAGCCGGTTTCACAAAGTAAAGTTAACTTGTGGTTAAGAGATAACCAGAGGTTCCCCCATTATAATATATTGGGCTGACCTCTGGTTATCTCTTAACTTTACTTTGTGAAACCGGCCGTAAGTGGTTATATTTACCACACGCAGTGCTATGCCATCCTACTCGGTGAAGCCCGACGTAAATATAACCACTTACATGTAAAACTGTATGCCAGATATCCGTCGCATCGGACTGCAATGCGTCGCGTTGCATCGGGTCAAACAAATATGTTTCTGCCTTAATAAACCTGAATCCCGCGTAACAAAAAAAAGTTGATTAATAGCAAGCTGAAAAATTGTTAATAGCTTAACGGTGTCTAGTCAGACAAACTTTGATGTATGGGAACACTGGAACAGGGGAAGGTTTAATTGTGGAACAGGTTAAAAATTTGGAACGCCAGACTACGAAAACGTTCCATGTATTTTGCCGGACAGAACTTCCAATTGATTTGGTACCATTTCATTAAACTCTCATACTGGTGTTTATCACCAACTGGGCATTTTAATGAGTGGAACACGAAAAACATGTCAAATGACAGGAATCATGTTGGTTAGTAATAGCAGTGTGATTTTTGCATGAGAGTTTAATGAAATGGTAACAAATCAATTTGATGTTGTGCCCGACACAATACATGGGACGTTGTCGTAATCTGACGCTCCAAATTTTTAAACTGTTCCACAATTAAAACTTTCCCTGTTCCAGTGTTCCCGTACATCAAAATTTGTCCGACTAGACACAGTTAAGCTATTAACAAATTTTCAGCTTGCTATTAATCAACTTTTTTTTGGTACGGGGGATCCAGGCCTATAATACAAATTTGCAAATATTTGTGTTGTTTTAGGAGTTAGCTACTACAAAAATAAATTACAACAATGTAAAAAAGATCAGTATTTATTAAATAAAGATAAAATATTGCCAATACTTTAAATATAAGCAGAACTAAAACTAAACCGTATTTTAAAATAATTAATACTTTATCCAACCCTCTAAATACACCTAATACAAAGTTACATGTATAATGCAGCAAAAGAATGAATCACCGGCCGCAAGTAGCAGCTCCAAACGATTCCATATCGAGAACATTCTGGCGGAAGCACGATATACGTGGAATCGGTGGAGAAAAACGTGCGGTATGTACTCCAGGGTAATAAGCTGGAAATAGACCATGTTCGGGACACTCAAAGATCCAGGTAGCTGACTACTTTTTTAGTTATTGTAGACCTATAGGAAGAAACCCTACCTGTTTCCTGCCCAAAGTTCGCGTCCGTTTTTTAATTAATAACAATTAAGTGCAAAAATCGCGATTTTTTCGATTTTTTGCATCCCATTCAAAAGCTAAACAGTTGACATAAAACTACAAAATTTAATTTTTTAGATCATTGAAAAACCTTCAAAATGCCGATTTTTTAAAGTTAAAAAGTTAACTTGCTGCTACGCAAACTGCAAAATAAGTGAAATTCGTTATTTGTTAATAACTTTCACTAAAACTACTTTAGAACTTTAGTGTTTCACCCAAAGTTGTGTATTGGCGTACTTTTTCTTTTACAAAACATAATATAAACAAAACAATTATACATAATATAAACAAAACATAAATAAAGAAAATATATCTTATCTAAATTATCTAAATAGTAATCTAAGTTAAGGTTATCTAAGTCTGACCGACCTTTTTGTTAATAGATATATTAATCTTAATAAAAATTTTGGGATAAGGACAAGGGTTACACTTTTCTCATCCCAGGATTTTCTTATCATTTTTTATTAATTATTGATTACCTACATACCCACCCCACACGGTAAGGCAGGCATGTAGGAAATCAAAAGGAAAGACATTTAAGGTTACAAGCAGGGCCGGACTGGCACATAAAAAAGGCGCCAACCCAAATCCTAAAAAAGGCGCCAGACCCCCCACCCTTCTTTACATCAAACTTTTTTCAAATCCTAACGCATGTATTTTCAAGTAACTCTATAAATATTACTTGTGATTTTTTAAGTTTATTTTAATTAAAATCCATAAAGTAATTTACTATTTTTATTGGAAACAGTAAATTATATTAAGATGCCATAAAAATATAGCTTCAGTTTCCCAGTATCCCTTTTACTCCGTTACATTTTTTGATGATCTCTGGAGATTTAAACCAAATTTTTGAAAAGTTTGAGTAATTTTTCAACTGCTTCTACAGAGGAATCTACTGGTTCAAAAACAATTAACAAAAATCATGATTGGTGTTCAATATAACTCACTTTTTGAATTTTTTCAAATTTTTAGAGCGCTCTAACACTCCATATAATAGAAGAGTAAACCTAGATAAAATATCCGCAACCACACGGTGTCAGGCGATCCGTGCCTGAGTGGTGAATGACCTAGATCAGACAGCCGCAAACGGAGCCCTCGGAGAACTGACGAAACCCTTTGAAATTTGAAATTCAAGCCTTAACGTGAGTAAGGGCGCACTACATCGCCGGACAGTATAATTCGCCCATACTCATGGGAACTGGGAACTATATGGATAAGTATTTAATCTCGCAGGAAAAAATAAAACAAAACGAAGGGACAATGGAGCCAGTCACCTGTGGTAATGCAAGCTGGAACAAGCTATGAATGAGATGATATTATCGTGTTCATCAGTAGTGAAGGGAACAAAGGGAAAGTACTCAGTGAAGAAAAAAAAAAGAGGAAGGAGACTTCGGAAAAAGGGGATCTGTTGGAAGAAACCCGGTCAGGGGTAGGGACCTGAACAAGACGGAGCTTCCAGCGGAGGCAACCTTGCAAAGGAGCTCCTCACTTGGCGAGAAAAGATCTAGAGAGGAGTAGAGTTCCGAAATAACGGCTATGGTAAGAGCAATGAATAAACTTACCAGAGTTACAAATAATTTAGTGAAACTATTGTCCGACCATAAGAACACGATAGTCGAAATCAAGAATGAGGTAAAAAACCTTAAAAGAGTCACCAAATACATCTTCTTTTTGTATAGACATGACTGTCTTTTTTTTGTCAATGTGCTTCTAGTAAGTTGTCGTTCCATCGTTTTCGTGGTCTTTCCACTGATCGTCTTCCTATTGAAGAACCGTCTCGCGCTCTCCTTAAACTATCGAAGACCACTGTCCACCGAAGACATGGAGGGAATTTCAGAGAAGTCGCCCTCGGCAGCATTGAGAACCGAAATATAATAGTGGAGAAAAGCGGTGAGGAAGGAACGACTAAGAGGCGGCAAGCGTGTCCACACAAATGGACTTCGAAGAGTTCTTTCCCGAATAACTTAGTGAAAGAAAGATACAAATGATGGCAACGGTCCTGAACTCAAGGGAAAGAGGCTTTGAAAAAATGAACATTATAAATTCGAATAGGAAGAAGATCACTTTATTTTACGGTCGTCAAACCGGGAAGAGGAAATAAACCTCCAGGCGACTTAGTAATGGTCTTGGAACCTGGACTTCTAGGTGAAGGGGAAAGGTCCAACGACCTGACCAGGAAAAACCGAAACTGGCAGTAAGTGCAGTAGGTACATGCAGACCAAGAGACCTCCCACTTAATTCTATGATCACAATTACAAGGTAGAGTCAGGAAAAAGAGAACGGGGGAAATCGTCAGACTATTTTCATGATCCCTGTACAGAAAGGGGTGACGGAAATGGAAGGGGACAAGAGACTACTCTCTCAAGGGGGCAATTATCTCTAAATTATTGAGGAAAAACATAGAGACACTGGAGACCAGAGAGACGCCCTAACAGTATAGGGGGGGGGGGGCTACAGAGGTAGGAACCTCAGGAAGCTCCTCGAAGTCACCTTTATGGGTATGGACCTCCACCTCGCTCTGGAGGAGTATGAACGTGGTGACGCAGAAGGTGATCGTGAAGGGAGGTGGAAAATCCTACGCCGAGTTGCTAAAGCTAAACAAAGGCAGTGCAGGCACGAGGAAGAGTCAAATTGGTGTCAAAAGCGCTAAGAAGATTAGGTACAGGGACCTAAAGCTCGAAGTGGCATGGAAAGAACAGGCCGAACACCCGAAGAAGATAAGCGTGGCCCGCACGGAGGCAAACATAGTAGAGAACGTCCGGGGCTATCAGGACCAGGTGGATATATTTAATATATACAGTGATGCCAAAAAGAAAGAAATCCTGAGACAGGTTCGCAGGTATACCGACAGCAGAAAATCTAACACATCAAAATCGTGTCTATAAGGGAAAATAGAGAAGGCAACACAAACGTCACAGTGGAAAAAGAACATATTGGCTATAACTCGTGCAAGATACGAAAGAGAGACTGCATGTCCATCGATGCTTCAGATGCCTACAGTTCGGTCATGGTAAAACCGACTGCAAGGGAGAAAACAGAGTGACTCATGCTACAGATGTGGCCAGGGAGGCCATCAGGCACGAGAGTCCAGTAGTGAGGCGACTTTTTGATTCACTTCTGTGCCCAGGGTATAAATGGGATGTAAATGATTAATGGTGTTAATGATGTTACAATATCGGCAAGCTCTTATTTTTAAAGGATGGATATCGAATTTCTTAAACATTTATACCAAACAATAAAATGGCCACTTTTTGCGCATTCTGAAAAATTTGCGTTTCTACTACGCCCACGGGCTTCATTATGTAGGATTCTAGGGCCCAACAATCCTACATGTATAATGTAGTTATGGAGCGCAGAAGAATGCACTCATATATTTTACGCCAATTGTGAGATGCAACACTCTTATATTATAATAGAAACAGCGGATATTGATACCTACGAAAGGCGCCTGAATCGTAAAATTGGCCTTCGAGGGCGCTGCGCGTCGTATCTAAGCCATTTGATTATCTAATATCTGATACAAGTTGACAATTTGTATTTTGTTTCATTATTTAGGATTCAGGGGTGCAACAATCTAATACCTGATAAAAGTTGACAAGTTGTATTTTGTTGCACCCAATGGCTTCATTATTTAGGATTCAGGGGCGCAACAATCCTATATGTATAATGTAGTTATGGAGAGCAGAAAACTACACCTGTCTATTATAGGCCAATTGTGGGATGTAACACTATTTGTATCAAGTATCAGATAATTAAATGGCTTAGATGCAACGCGCAGCTCACTCGAAGACTATTTTTATAATAGAAACAGCGGAAATTGATATTTCCGCTGTTTCCGCAATTGATTGAAAAGATACCTACAAAAGGCGCCAGAATCTAAAAATGGTCTTCGAGGGCACCGCGCGTCGTATCTAAGCTATTTATTATAATAGAGACAGTGGATATTGATACCTACAAAAGACAAAGGAATCTAAAAATGGTCTTCAAGGGCGCCGCGAGTCGTATTTAAGTTATTTATTATAACAGAAACAGCGGAAACTGATACCCACGAAAGACGCCCGAATCGTAAAAATTATCTTCGATGCGCGTCGTGTCTAAGCTATTTATTATAATAGAGACAGCGGATACTGATACCTACAAAAGGCAAAGGGATCTAAAAATGGTCTTCAAGGGCGCCGCGAGTCGTATCTAAGCTATTTATTCTAACAGAAACAGCGAAAATTATTGATACCTACGAAAGGCGCCCGAATCGTAAAAATTGTCTTCGAGGGCGCCGCTCGTCGAATCTAAGCTACCTATGTATTATAATAGAAACACCGGATATTGATACCTACGAAAGGCGCCCGAATCGTAAAAATGGTCTTCGAGGGCGCCGCGCGTCGTATCTGTGCTATTTGATTATCTGATACCTGGTAAAAGTTATACTTTGTTGTACCAACTGGCTTCATTATATTATAGGTTTCTATAGCAGTTTCTGTTTCTTCATTAAGTAAAAACAGTTTTTAGGGGAATGGTTGCCACCTAGTCTTTGTGTAAAGGTTAAAAAAAATTTTTCAGCGTTTAATTTTTTTAATGGATATATAGTACTAACGAAAGCAAAAGGCGCACCGGCCCGCTGGCCGGTGGGCCGGCGGCCCAGTCCGGGCCTGGTTACAAGCCTAATCAAGTCTTCTATAACTTAATTTTACATTCATATAGGAAAAACAAAATAAAATCAAAAGTACGTTTATCACTCAGAGCCAAAAGATACATAACATTATAGGGACCGTAAAAGTATACTTAACAAACGCTCAAAATTTGAGACCGATCCATTAATTAGTTTAAAAGTTATTCTATTTGTTTATTCCAGAGACCTTTATTTTGCGATAACATAAGACAGAAAATAATGAAGATAAGGCAATTCTGTGTATGTCAAATGAAAGTAGAAAAGACATACTATCAGAATGTACTAAAAAAGATAAAAAAATTATGTAATATAGTCAAAAATATGAATGCCAAATTTTTGAAATTTTGTAGTTTATAAACATTTAGAACAACTTTAAAAAGATTGTCCGTAGAAAAAATCATTTTACATATTCGAAAAATTGGTATTTTACACAAATTTTTAAAAATGTTGTTCAGTTGGTGACTATTAGTCGTGGTAAGTGAAGGGGGAGCTGGGAGCCGACAAATCCACTGTTCAAAAACTAAAAAAGGCAACTTAAAACTAATATCATTTTCTATATCTTGGGATCTACTGAATATATTTTGATCTTTCTTTTTTTAATTTGTATGTAATTTTTCTGAACATTACAAATATGTAATTTGTCTATCTGCAAATTAACATTTATTAATTAATAAACAATATAATTTGTTTGAACAATTTTTGAAAAAAATAAATTTTTTCCCAAAAATCTATGTTTTTAATGAGACTATCATTATTAATCATAGAAAAAGTTAAGGTATACTTTAACAAATAAATTATCAATAAATAATTATCTAATAAAAATAATTTATTTATTAAAGTGAACTTTAACTTTTTGTATGATCATTAATATTGAGTATGATTAAAAAATAGATTTTTGTAAAAAAATAGTTTTTCAAGAATTGTTTTAACAAATTAGACTGATTATTAATTAATAAATTTATAAGCAAATTGCATATTTGTAATGTACGTAGAAATTCCATACAATTTAAAAAAGAAAGATGAAAATCCATTGAGTTAATCCGGAGATATAGAAAATTGTATTACATAGTTTGAAATTGATTTTTCGGTATTTTAACTCGGTGGATTCGTAGGTTCCCCTTAGTAATCGTTTGAACTACAATTTTGAAAAATTGTAGAGGGTGCTGTGAAGATACAATGTTTATGCAAATTTTTTAACAAAAAATACAAATCCCATTATTTAAAATGGCATCAATGAAATTCCTTAATTATTATAAACAAATTAGCTGTGTATTAAAAAAAAACAAATGGCTAACTTTGTCCCCAATGAACCCAGGCTAAATTTTTTATTTGAAAATTCCTGTTAAAATACTAGTTTTCCGAATATATAAAAAGATTGTTCCTACGGACAATACTTGTCAAGTTATTCTAAATGTTTATAAACTATAAAATTTCAAAAATTTGGCATTAGGATTTTTGATTATATTGATTTATTTTTTTTATTTTTTTAATACATTTTGATACTATAAGTCTTCTACTTTCGTTTGGCATACTCAGAATTGCCCAATGTTCATTATTTTCTGTCTTATGTTATTGAAAAATAAATGTCTCTGGGATAAACAAATAGAATAACTTTTAAACTAATTAATGGATCGGTCTCAAATTTTGAGGGTTTGTTAAGTAAGGATAGTGCAAACACTCCTGACCATGGACCTGCGCGAAGGCGAAGTCAAAATGTCAAAATTCACGGAAAGGCAGAAAGGTTCTAAACCAAATTTCGTCTACTGCGCCGTGGTCAGGAGTGTTTGCACTATCTCTACCAAAATAACCAACTTTGGGTTAAACCCTAAAATTCTAAGTTAAATTTAGTAAAAGTTATTAACAAATATCAATTTTCATTTATTTTAAAATTTGCGAAGCAACAAATTAACTTTTTAACTTTCAAAAATCGGTATTTTGAAGGTTTTTCACTGTTCTAAAAAAATTAAATTTTGTAGTTTTATGTCAATTGTTTAGCTTTTGAATAGGGTTGCAAAAAATCGAAAAAATCGCGATTTTTGCAAAAAATTTGTTAATAATTTAAAAACTGACCCGAACTCAAGGCAGGAAACAGGTAGATTTTCTTCCTATAGGACTACAATAACTGAAAAATTAGTCAGCTACCTGGATCTTTCGAGTGTCCTGAGAAAATCCTTATTACCCTGGACTAATGTGGAAGGTCACACAATAGCTAGAGGTGGCGAAGTTTGGAATGATCGAGAATAACGTTATTTGCTATTTAAGAGGAGCGCGTTTTTATTTGAGTTAGTTTAAGCTAGAGATTTGTAAAGAAAACTTGTACAAATAAATTAATAAAGTCGTATATAAATACGAACGCTCGTTTGAATGTTACAGTGGTGTCGGTGTAAAGTGTAAATAAATTAAAAGACTTTTGAACTCTATTCGTCGGGAATAATTAAAGTGCGTTAATTGTTCGGTATTCGAAAAGACTTTTAAGACATTTTAAAAAGTACGTGTGTGCCGACCAAAGATGTTGCTAGAAAAACTTTCCGTAAAACAGCTCCGTGAACAATTAGAAGAGTATGAGTTAGATGCCAGTGGGTCCAATAAAGTCCTGAAAGCACGACTCGAGGAGGTCCTCAAGAAGAATGGAGATGACCCAAAGACGTTCCACTTCCAGTCAGCAGAACAAGCAATCTTATCGAAATTCGAAAGTGTTTCTCAAAAGATCGATGAAACTTCTATAAAGAATAGCGAGAAACTTGAAGAAGTTAGTAGAAAAAGCGACGAGAAATTCGAAAACGTTGCTAAAAAATTTTACGAGACTTCTCAAGTAATTAAAGAGGTTTGTAGACAGAACAACGAAAAACTTGAAGAAGTTAATAAGATACAAAAAAGTGTAAACGACAATAAAGAAATGCTAGAAGAGAAGATCAAACAACTAGAGACTATGGTAACCAATACGAGAGTTCTACCCTCAGTTAATGCAGTAGTTTTAGCCGTAGAAGAGAAGATCAAAGAATTAGAGAGCATGATAACCGATACAAAAGTGCAACCGTCAGTTAATGCAGTAGCTTTAGATCCTGTAGTGAAAGATGAACTACCGAGAGATGAAACCTCGCATAATATGAGATTCAAATTACCACCATTTGATGGAAAGTCCTCTTGGTCCATATACCTTGAACAATTCGAAGCTATTGCGACCGCCAATCATTGGACCGAACAAGAAAAGGCTGTTTCCTTGACTGCTGCTCTACGAGGTGATGCTGCAGATATATTAAAGTCAATTCCTAAGGGCCAAGAAAAATGTTACAAGACCTTGTTCACTCGTCTAGAAAAACGCTATGGAGATGCCCATCTACAACAAGTATACAAAACACAACTGCGAAGTAGAAGTCAACGAGCAAGTGAATATCTGAAGCAGATGTGGCTCGTGTGGTGCGGTTAGCTTATCCAGAGGTGCCAGACAGCGTTTTAGAAGAAATTGCGGAGATACCTTCGTCAATGGGCTGAAAGGTAGTGAACTACAGAAAGATTTACGACTAACAAGACCGAAAGTTTTAGATCAAGCACTTGCTATTGCATTGGAACACGAAACGGCTAGTCAAACTTCACGAAGCCATAGAGTAAGAACCATTGAAGAAAGTGACGAACACAACGATGAACGTCTGGAGGAAATGATACGGAGAGTATTTCGTAACGAGATGCCAAAGAGACGCGAGCCTAGATGTTGGAATTGCGGCGACGTAGGCCACATTCGTCCTAATTGTAAGATCGTCCAGCAGTCGGAAAACTAGAGCGGGTCGACACCAAGGGGCAACTGCCGACCTCGAGAACTAGAGCCCCCATAGTAAGTGTCAACCTTACGTCCTCCGGTAGAATCCACAACTTATACATCGAAGGTCGTATCAATAATAGATGTAGATCGTTTTTGGTGGATACAGGTGCAACGAGAACTATCGCAGATGTTTTTGCTATTGATAAGAAGGGTAAGGGCAAAACAACCATAGTAATGCATAAAATAAATACAAGACGCCCAGACGTAGTACGAGGCCATCATAAGTTATCACGTGCAACAGACAGTAAAGCTTACAACAGCGACTGGTGAGCTAATTAATACATATGGCGAGGCTAATATGTCAGTATCCATTGGCCAGACCACAGTTAAACACCAAGTATTAATTGCCGAGATCTCCGACGAGTTCATATTGGAGATGGACGTACTAAGAAAAGTGGGGGCAATATTGGATGTTCAAAATGGAGTTCTCAAGATCAATGGTGAAGAGTTGCCCTTTCACGACGACAAAGATGTCATCCGCTTACTGACTACATGCGACGTAACCACACCCTGTAATAGTGAGAAAATTCTGATGACCATGCTTGATGGACACTGCCGAGAGGGAAGTTTAAGGATGGTCGAAGATGTGGACAGTGTCGAGTTCCTAACGGCGAAAACCTTGGTAAGAGTTCGAGATGCCATCCCTGTAAGAGTTATCAATTTAAGGGAAACTGCTATCAAGTTAAGTAGAGGAGCTTTGATTGGACATTGTGTTCCCGTGGCTTCAATTTGCTCTATGAATACCAATAAGAAATCATCGAAGTCGAAGTATACGCTCCGAGCTTCGCTGGTGTCGCTCCTGGCGGATTACTAATTCAACTTTCACCGGTAATTTTTAAATTTATTATTTAATTGTTATCGCCTAATATTTACAACGCTAAAAAGTAATTAAATTGTAATAGATTTTTTTAAGATTTTGCTAATCATTTTGACGTTCTCTTGATGAAATATTAATTTCTTACCTCGGATACTTTCACAATTATCGTGTAGATGGCGCTAAGATTAATATATTACTTTTAATTACATATTACGGAACATTAAAAAAACGTAAATTCAGTATTTAAAACGTAAGTATATTTAGGGTAAAAATATATACCACAGCTTTGACCAACTAATATTTTTTATAATTAATGTTTTTAATTTTAATTTTAAATTAATCACTTTGACATTTATGTCAAATTTCCGGTAAAGGTTTACAGACTTGCCACTACTGGCGCTCGCGAATTTATAAATATCCCCTCTACGTACGAGCTCACAGCGTATACAAAGGACCTTGTCGAGATGATCATTGAAAGATGCCAAGATCTTGATCATGAACGAACGGAAAAAGTGAGGTCTATGCTGATAGAGTATCAAGATGTTTTTGCTATTGATAAGAAGGATAAGGGCAAAACAACCATAGTAACGCATAAAATAAATACCGGAGACGATCAGCCAATCAGACAACGGCCTAAATGACTTCCATTTGCGAAAAGAGATGAGGCTGGAGAGATTATCAAGGATATGGGCAAACAAGGGATAATTGAACCATCGAACAGTCCATGGACATCACCAGTAGTTCTGGTAAAGAAGAAAGATGGTTCAACGCGTTTTTGTATCGACTACCGCCAGCTCAATGCGGTAACAAAAAAGATAGTTATCCTTTGCCCAGAATAGACGATACATTGGATATTCTGTCCGGTTCTCGTTGGTTCTCCACACTCGATTTAAAAAGTGGATATTGGCAAGTAGACATGGAGCCAGCCGATCGGGAGAAAACCGCATTTTCGATAGGATCAGGACTTTGGCAGTTCACGGCTATGCCGTTTGGTTTATGTAATGCTCCTGCCACATTTGAAAGATTAATGGATGCAGTTTTAAGAGGTCTAACATGGAAAACATGCATGGTTTACTTGGATGATGTAATTGTGGTTGGAAGGTCCTTTGATGAACATGCCAAGAATCTAACAGAAGTCTTTCAACGATTGAGGGCAGCGAACTTGAAGTTAAGTCCGAAGAAATGTCACATGTTTCGACGAGAGGTTAAGTACTTGGGACAGATTGTATCGAGTAATGGTGTAACAGCTGAGCCTGAAAAGATTGAAGCAATTAAAGATTGGCCAGTACCAAAAGGTAAACATGAAATTATAAGTTTCCTTGGCCTATGTATATATTACCGACGATTTGTTAAAGGATTTGCCAATATTTCCAAGCGGCTAACCAAGTTGACGGAGGAGGGAGGGCGAGGAGGGCACAGAATATACATGGAGCGAAAAGTGTCAAAAAGCTTTCGAACAACTACAAAGGGCTCTGATCAGTGCACCGATATTAAGCTACACGGGACAGGTAGGAAAATTTGTTTTGGATACCGATGCTAGCAACAGTGCCATAGGAGCTGTTCTCTCACAAATCCAGGATGGACAGGAAAAAGTCATAGCTTATTTCAGCAAAGTCCGGTCAAAACCAGAAAGAAACTATTGCGTTACCAGAAGAGAACTGCTGGGCGTAGGGAAGGCTTGTGAACATTTCCATAAATACTTGTATGGCAGAAAGTTCCTTCTTCGAACAGATCACGCTGCTCTAAAATGGCTCATACAATTCCGTAATCCAGAGGGCCAGATGGTTAGAACGATTACAAGAATATGATTACGAGATTGAACACAGGGCCAGAAGAGTTCATTCAAATGCTGATGTCCTTTCGAGACGACCATGCAGTGTAAGTTGTAATCACTGTGCCAAATTAGAGGAACGACTTTGCCCCGTGAGACGAACCACCGTAGTTAATGAGCAATGGCAGCCCAAACAGTTACAATACGCCCAAGAAGATGATCCATGTATAAAAAGAGTATTGGATTGGATGTGTCAAGGTGAGAGACCTAGTTGGCAAAACATTAGTGCATGTAGTCCGGAAGTCAAGGCCTACTGGAGCCAATGGAATTGCCTGGTACTAAAAGATGATCTTCTGTACAGAACCTTTGAGAACGATGATGGTACAGAATCTAAGCTTCAGTTAATTGTACCTAAAAGTAAAGTGTCAGAAGTATTGCGTCAGTTGCATGACGGTACATCAGGTGGACACTTTGGTATTACGAAGACTCTGCAAAAGGTTCCAGAACGGTTCTATTGGGTGAACTGTATGTTGGATGTAAGAAGATGTAATTGGATGTACGAAGATAGTGCCGGAAATGTGAACTGTGCGCATCCAGTAATGGTCCAGTTGGTAAAAAGAAAGCACCCATGAGACATTACAATGTTGGCAGTCCTATGGAAAGAGTAGCAATCGACATTGCAGGTCCATTTCCAGAAACCGATGCTGGAAATAAATACATCCTGGTAGCCATGGATTATTTTAAGAAATGGACCGAGGTCTATGCATTACCGAATCAAGAAGCTGCTACCGTTGCAGAGGTACTTGTTAAAGAATTCTTCAGCCGATTTGGTGTTTCCTTGGAGATCCACTCCGACCTAGGGCAAAACTTTGAGTCAGCTCTTTTCTAAGACGTTTGTAAATTGACTGGTGTCAATAAGACCAGAACAATACCCCTGCATCCTCAATCAGATGGAATGGTCGAGAGGATGAACCGAACGATGGGTAAACACTTGTCCAAAGTTGTATCTGAACATCAGCGAGATTGCGACCAACACATTCATTTATTTCTGATGGCCTACCGCTCGGCCGTGAATGAAACTACAGGTCAAACACCAACCTGCCTGATGTTGGGTCGTGAAGTTCGTTTGCCCTGCGACCTAGAGTTTGGCTGCAGACCTTCCGAGGAACATGTTGCAGGCGAAGAATACGTCGACCGCCTGAAGTTGTGAACATGTTATGAATGAACAACATTCATGAACTTGCCGGACAACACATCCAGATAGCCAGTGACAGAATGAAAGATCAATATGATTCTCGATGCAAGAATAAAAGCTTCGAAGTAGGTGATCTTGTCTGGCTTTATAATCCACAACGTCGTCGAGGCTTGTGTCCTAAACTGCAAAGACAATGGGAAGGTCCGTATGAAGTTAGAAGAAAATAAATGACGTAATATACAGAATTAAGAAGTTGCCAAACGGTAAACCCAAAGGTAATCACATAAATCGTCTTGCACCATATGCTGGCTCAAATGAAACAGAAGAAGCCCGAGTCCTCCAACAGGAGATGAAAGATGCCGCACAGCCAAATTTTAAGGAATTTATGTCAAATTACGCAGAGAGAAAGAGTGCTAGATTCGGCGTGACCACAAAAGTTCAGCAAGATCTGTTTAGTGTTCCAGACAACGTCTCTAATCCCACTATGTTGCCCAAGACCTCCCGATGACTAAAGGAATCTCGTCCGTATTCAATAGAAAGTTCTGCCGCCTGGACGAGTTAAGAAATCAGCAGCCTAAAATTGGAAGAGTACTGCGATTGGAAGATGGTCCTCGATCTTTGCTGTATATGGTGACCAGAAAGTCTTATACGGACACGCCAAGTTACGAGAACATATGACGTGCTCTGACAAAGGGTGTATGCAGAGTAGGGTGGGCCGAAAAATTTTTTTTAAGTTGTAATACCGCGGAAAACTTGCGAATTATAATTAGAAACAAAATAAAAAAAAAATTTTCAAAATCGGTTAATATCTTCCGGTCCCGCATTAGCCTTAAAGTTTGACTATTTTTTAAAAAAACTTCATTTTTCTTATTTTGTGAAAAAATTTTTTTTATATTTATTTTTTAACGTAATAGTTATTTATGCGTTGAGATAGACCCTAATAACATTGTGTTTTAATTTGATTGTGATTACTGGATACCTTCCGGTCCCGCATAAGCTCCAAAATATGCCAAAATATTGGAAATTTACAGTTTTTACGAATTTTTTTTCTTATGTTTAATTAGTTTTAAATCGTTCCAGTTACGATATTTAAAAAAAACATTTCTGGTTGCTAAATAAGCCTAATTATACAAGCAGAATTTTTTTAGTTATGACTGAGTGACATAATAGGGATTATAAATAACAACGAGCATAGAACCTTTGAACTTATATCTGTATTACTATAAAAAGTACAATATACAATTATTAGTTAATTGTCTGCATTATTGCCTCTATTTTGTAGCTGAAGAAGGTACTTTGAAATCTGATTTACTGGCGAAGTCTGGCATGGCTGATCGCGACAGTAGAGTACTTCTGATAAATCCGTCTCTAGCTTCAGCGCCACAAACTCTGTCCGAAGCTTCCGTCACTAGTTTCACACAACGCTCAACTGCCTGTGTGTGAACTGGGAATTTCTTGTAATTAATGTTCCAGTTAAGGATGGAGTCACTGTTGATGTACGATTTTATCTCTTCATCCTGACCTTGGCCAACAGTGGGGGAGAAGATAAGTCGCAGTTCATCCATTTGACAATATCTGAGTACTCTTGAGCATCAACGTTGATTTTCGGCGGTGTGAATGTCCTTACTTTCTTCCTTTTTGAATCTATTTGCCTTGCCTTTAGAATTCGACGAAGTCCGAGCTGTCTTATCAGTTTATTGTCGTCATCAATCATTGCCAACATCAAATTTTCGGGGTGGGAAAAATAACCATTTCGCTCAATCACTCGGTTTATAACAGCAAGCAAAGGCTCGGGCAAATATCTCGTTGATTCAATTACAAGCTTTGGACCATCTGTAAAGTTTTTGCTTTTTTTGATAGCAAACCACATTGGCATATACGATTTCAAGATAAACAAAACTAGCTCTTGAAGTTCAGGTGAGGGGTTTTCTTTACTTATGTAAAGTCGCAAAGTTCTATTTGCTTTGGTCAACCACCTCGAGTGTGATAAGTGTCCGGGATCTCGTACAGACAAATCCCCTTTACATGTCCCAGATTTTATCGCAGTGAAGATATCAAGTAGGTACTGTTGATCCTTGCTGAGAACCTTTCTGTCTACCTCCGGTATCTGACAATCTATAGACTGGAAGTTAATTACCGGCAGTTTTTGACAGGCAACAAGTTTTTCACCGATTGGTCCTCTTGAAGTACTAGGCCCGGTTGTTTTGCCATCTAGATGCTCAAAGAGGTGCCGGAACGGCAGCTCATTAAAGTGGAGCAGGCAAATTGCCCATTGGACGGGCCTCCTTAAATATAATTCAATTCTTCGAATTATCCCAGTTTTCAACCCCTAAATTCCCTACAATAGGTTTGTGTGAATATAAACGATTACTATTACTTTTAAAAAACAATTAATTATCAAATTCCAAAAATACGAAAAAATGTTGAAATTTCTATATTTCGGCATATTTTAAAGCTTATGCGGGACCGGAAGATATCCAGTAATCGCAATCAAATTAAAACACAATGTTCTTAGGGTCTATCTCAACGCATAAATAACTATTACGTTAAAAAATAAATATAAAAAAATTTTTTTCACAAAATAAGAAAAATGAAGTTTTTTTAAAAAATAGTCAAACTTTAAGGCTAATGCGGGACCGGAAGATATTAACCGATTTTGAAAATTTTTTTTTATTTTGTTTCTAATTATAATTCGCAAGTTTTCCGCGGTATTACAACTTAAAAAAAAATAAAATTTTTTTTCGGCCCACCCTAATGCAGAGCTGGAGAGTCGTGTAGATTCCGCCATCCTGTGCCTTCATCTGACGCACAGATCTTAAGAGGGGATCAATGTAGCAAAAGAATGAATCACCGGCCGCAAGTAGCAGCTCCAAACGGTTCCACTCGAGAACATTCTGGCGGAAGCACGATATACGTGAAATCGCTGGAGAAAGACGTGCGGTATGTGGAAGGTCACATAATAGCTAGAGGTGGCGAAGTCTGGAATGATCGAGAATAACGTTATTTGCTATTTAAGCGGAGCGCGCTTTTATTTGAGTTAGTTTAAGCTAGAGAGTTGTAAAGAAAACTTGTATAAATAATTTAATAAAGTCGTATATAAATACGAACGCTCGTTTGAATGTTACAATAATATTATTTCTCTTGAAACTTCTTAAGTATTAAACGGAAAGAAAAATAAACACAAAACTATCAGAGATAGGGACTATCAAAGATAATAATTTATAATTATTGATAGCACAAAAAAGGCCTATATAAATTTTTTCGAGCTTTCTCATTTGCAAATCTATCAATTACATCATTACAATTAATATGTTTCTAAGCTTCACTTTCAATATGGAAGACAGAAAAGGCGTCTAATTTATCCTGCCCTGAATTTGCGCAATGTTTATTTTTTATTCTATCCAAAGCCGAAAACGAGTGTTCCTCTCTAGCATTAGCTATTAATAAGGATATAAAAATCTATAACAGAGCTAGAACATTTAGTAACGTAGATTTTAATATCTGAACCAGCTCAATTTTTCGCAAATATTGGTTTTATTTGTTTCATCGCATAATATTTTAAAAAGCAAGATTTCATCTCCTAAGCTATTATGGGGATCAATGTTGCCTTCATAGCTATTTTTAACTCTGATATTGACGTATTGCACTAAGGAATCTTAAAAAAAAACAATTAAAGCGATTTTCATTTATTTCATATGACTCGACTCTGCGACTTAAATCTTGCACAAAGGAGTCACGAACAACATTAAAAGTTTCCATTCTAAACTTATCATTCTTGCTAAATATGACTTCGTTGGTTAAGGTCTCGTCAAAAAACGATTTTCTTTTTTTACTTGTTTCACTTTTGCTAACAATTTCATTTGGACTAGCAATATTATTAGGTTACCTAATTTATTGTAAATGGAGGGAAATAATAAACGTGGCCAAGATTCACATAGACTTGTAGAGCCAAATGATGATGATGATGACCTGCTTTATTCTCTACGGATACAAACGGATTATTTCTAAAATCACTAATAAAACTTACTAAAGATTAACAACTAAAGTAAAATAAAATCTGATAAATTTAGAGTTTAATCTTCTGTTTTACTCGTAGCATTACAACGTTCTAAAATTTTGGACCACATAGGTAATTGTTAAAAGAGCTATTTCACACTTATTCATTTTTCTATGTAAAGATAAAGTTTAACTTCAAGTTCCTGCTTTTTCAAGGTAATCATTTGAAATATACACTATAATGACATGAGAAAATTCTAATTAATTTATAGTGCTTTAACAGCGTCAAATCTAGCTGACCATATGGTATTTACCAGTGGCGGTTCATGACAATTTCAGTTGGTGGGGCCTGGGCTGCATATAAATTTGACGAAATTAAAATAAAAATGAAGAATGGAAAACATGACTCAAAAAATATATACAGGTACTGTACTGAACTGACCCAATAGCACGCACACTCACATACTCGTAGAACTCCAGCCTCGAGAGACATGTGTGTTGTTTCAAATGGAGGTGTGGTGGAATGCATTAGATATTGTAATTGTATTGGCATTTCGCATCTGAATTGTTTGATATAAAATATCAACATGTTTCATAAGCTCATAAAAGAAATCAAGAAAAAACAAAAATTGTAGATTGAGAAGCAAATTTTTTAAACCATAGGCTTCTCTCGTTGTAATAGAAAATATAATCCTAATCATTTTAATCCTCGATCTTCCCAAAGCATTCCAAGAATTCAGATTTATTTTCATGAACAGTGTTCACGACACGCGACTGAAAGTTCCATCTCGTTGTAGAAATAGTAGGAATGCGATTATGAGAGATTGACCGCAAAAGATCACTGCGTTTAGGCAAAGTAGAAAAAAAGTAGTGAACCCGCTAATATTGGCGAAAAATAACAACTGATTTTACGTTCTTGCTACAAGCACTTTTTATTACTAAGTTTAGTTGAGCGCAACTTGATGAGTGTACATACTTTGCATAAGAAAAATAATTTTGCATCAGGCAAAACTTCTAGGCATTTCTTTATAACCTCACCGAGGCCGTAAGCTGTTCGATTTTGCATACCTTTAAAGGACAAAAACCGTTCAACAGGTTTATCACCCTTAATATATCGCAAAATAAAAACAAATTGGCTTTTGCAGGATGTCAGTTGTTTCATTAGCTTTTAAAGCTACAAACCAGGCAGAATTAATATCTTTGTTCATTTTAAATTAACGTTATCACACCAAAACAGCGTATTAACTACACAGATGGGACACGCAAAACGGGCCCCTGAAGAGCTTTATACGGCCGGCCTAGGATTATTAACGACGGCGGAAAAACATACAATGCAATACAGCCGGTACTACGAGACTGCAACGACTAGTCAAAGAAATACTGTTTGGACGACGGGCCAGTGCAAACGAGCCCAACGGACGGTTCCATGCGGCCAGTGCAGTGCATGGTGACAATTTAATAGAGAAGTATGATGCGTGATTGTCCAATATATTATTTTTATATCACGGAGGGAAAAACGATATATGCAGTAGCAAATAAATTACTTAATGCATATTTATATAAAATATTATATAATAGAATCGTAACTAAAAATCTACATATATTACATATTTTTTGATGGGGCCCGGCCTCTCTGACCCCTAAGGACGCTCCGCCACTGGTATCTACAAGTCTTTTAACCGATATATTGCAGCAACTTGTCATTACGTCCAACTGCTTACTACAAATTTCACATTTATAAGGTTTTTCACCAGTGTGAATTCTCATACGAATATTTACATTACTGTTTATACAGTTGAGTCCGCGAGTCTTTACCCGTGCGTCATTAATACCTGGCGAGATAAACACATACTTTTTATTTAGCATCATTCTCTTCCACGCATGAAATTAATGACAAACCAGCTGCCGACTGTTATTAAGTAAAAACACATGTTATTTTTATGAACGATTTAGACTCAGTGCATGAAAAGAGATAGGTACAAAGAAAGACGATTGGGGATGTCTTCACATATTTTAAGTACAATTTCTGACGTTTTGGTTTGTTTACTTTTGTAGCTGTCAGTTTGTTGAATTTTTTGCTGTTATTCTGTCGAATTTTTGCATTTTGAAGTTTTTTATAGTATACAAACAGTTGTTTTCACAACTAATGTTATATTGGAGTTAGAAATTGTTTGATAAGTTTATGTTATTTTACGATAAATTTTGACAACGTACAAAGCTAACCTCATTGTTGACACAGTTGAATGCTTGTGTTTAAGGTTCCGCCAAAGTAAATAAAATAACAAAAAGAAAAAATGTTATTGCATTTTTTTATAAATTGTTTATTTATTTATTAATCAATGACAATAAAATAATTTATTAAGCTAATTCAAATTTAGCTGTAATTATGTACCAAAATTTTAAAGCACAACTTAAATTTGACATTCTATTTATTTGATAACGTCAAATTTTATACTCTAACCCGTGATCGGAATAATATCAACGTGCCGTTGCGTTTAGTAAATTTCCGACTTATTTCGTATGCTTTAAATGATGACGCACGGGTAAAGATTCGCAGACTCAACTGTAGTAAACAGCTTATTAAAATTTCACATTTATAAAGTTTTTCACCAGTGTGAATTCTCAGATGACCCTTTAAATTACTTGGTTTAGTAAACTGCTTACTACAAAATTCACATTTATAAGGTCTTTCACCAGTGTAAACTATAATATGATAATTTAAACTCTGTAGTTGACTAAACTGTTTATACTGCCATATGTTTATCCAGAGCATATTTGTGAAAAAACTCTTTAGAGCAAATTTTACATTTATACGGTTTTTCACCACTGTGAACTTTTTTATGATAATTTAAACCATTTACTGAAATGAAGTCCTTACTACAAATTTCACATTTATAAAGACTTTCACCAGTGTGAACTCTCATATGATGATTTAATCGATTTCTTTTAATAAACTGCTTACTACAAATTTCACACTTATAAGGACTTTCACCATTGTGAATTATTCTGATATGAGCATTTAATTCACTTCTTGTAATAAACTGCTTACTACAGATTTCACATTTATAAGGTCTTTCTCCAGTATGAACTACCATATGTTTATTTAATGTTTTTCATTGAACTGCTCACTACAAATTTCACATTTATAAGGTTTTTCACCAATGTGAACTAGCTTATTATGATAATTGATACTCTTTAGTTGACTAAACTGCTTACTACAAATTGCACATTTATAAGGTTTTCACCACTGTGAATTCTCATATGCACCTTTACATTGTAGCGTTATAAACGTCACATCTTTGTTATTTTATTCTCAAATAATTATTTAATTCTATCTTCTTTAATAATTCATTAATGATAATCTTCTTTTATTTGTTTTAACCTGTTTTCCCGTTAAAAACTTGTTTGGCGCCCTCTTTCGTTATTTATAGGCATATCTCCGTATAAAACTTTCAGAATATTGTTATTCCATCGCTATTCCATATTTCCATGTTATTCCATATTTCTGTGGTTCATGACAATGGCATCCCACTGTCGTTTCTCGTTTCTGTCAGTTTCAAGCCCCCACTCATTAACTCGTGTCAAGTCAGTCCCTCTTAACAAGGAAGGTTTTTTTTTATAATTTCTCTGACTATAAAACCAAGATCTCATGGTTATTTTATTTTATTTTCCAACAGGCGTTCTTAATTGGGGTAAGTGAATTGTACACATTTTTCTAAGCCTATATCCATAATCTTTTTTATGTTAATTTCTTCCTATTTAACTTTACTTTTTATACTTTTTATTTTTATACCACATGGTAGAATTTTTATATGTATTATTATACAGTAAGTAAATCGTTCAGCTGGACATAGGGAATATACATTGAGAGAATTGTGGCAACTGCGCTAACCTGTGTTAGTTGAAGCTTCTGTTCGAGTACGAGTTTTTGGTGCAATAGAGCTGTTATAACCAATATAATGAGTGAGTTTTGAAGCAAGGCTGTCCAAAAATGAATCAAAAACAAAGTTTATGATTAATGAGTTAATAATTTTACTTTAATTTTTAAAATATGTTTTATTTAAAAACGAATTTCAGTTTTCCCATTCACTTAAGCCAAAAATATTTAGCTACTACATTCTCATATTTATACGTGTAGGTATTTGTGTAAGTCGAAATGAGTTGTCAATTTTGAGGTTAATGCCCCTTAATGCTAATAACCAAATTGTCATCGAGAAAACTCAGTTACCACAATTATCTCAATATAATACAATGTATGTATTTATGTATCTAAATATATACAATGTATGTTCCCTATGTCCAGCTGAACGATTTACGTACTGTATATTATCTTAATATGCATGTAGTAATGCATAAATATTTAATTACTAATAAATATTTAAAGTTTAATTCAGTAAGCGATGCAGGGCATGTAAGCAACGATAAATTTAACAGATAATAATTGTTAAAGATGTTCCAAATGAGTCTACTCGTTCCGATAAGTAACAGTATAATTATGACACTTTATTAATTTTTTTCTTTTCTCAACTATTAGTGTTTATTGCATAGTAAATAAATTATTGTAATCACTGAATACATAGTAACTGAAAAAATAATCCGATTTACAAAATTAATGAATATTTTATGCGTACATGCAAGTAACAGTTCTTCAAGAATATTTAAAAACTAACCGAAATGTCCATCTTTATTTTGTTACTGCCGACGTCGTCGGCAACTCATATAGGTTCGGACAAGATTTAGGTAGGTATAATATTTCGGTATTGAAATTTTGTAATTTGAATCGATTTGTTAGTAAATTTTTAGTAGTCTTTATGATTAAAGGACAATTATGTTTATGCTGTTAATGTTGAATTAGCAATTATTTGTTGTGTGATTTAAAACTACTTAAGTGTACAGTATGGTGCAAATGGAATAAATTAGTTATTTCGTAAACCGGCGACTATAAGGAAAAATTCCGGTCGATTTTTATTTTTAAAGTATGATATTTTCGCATATATGGCATACTAGTCACGTCATTCATCTGGACGTGATGACGTAGTTAACGATTTTTTAAAATAGGGATTGTGTGCTAGCTCATTTGAAAGGTTATTCAATTCTCTATCCAGTAACATAAACATTTACATAATTATTCATACAGGGTGTCCAATACAAAATTTTAAATTAAATTATTTGACAAAAAAAGAAGAATGTATGCAATTTATTTAATTCAAAATACATTTTACTGCTGTCAGAAATCAGACAAAAATGTTTATTTCACAAATAAACATTGCTTTTTGATTAAATTGCATGTTCAAACTTCCAAGAGTCAGGTGGCTAGCGGGAGCTGGCTAAACGTTGAATTTAACCGAAAAGCAATGTTTATTTCTGAAAAGAGTAAAATGTATTTTGAATTAAATAAATTACATACATTCTTCTTTTTTTTTGTCAAATAATTTAATATAAAAATTTTTTTGGACACCCTGTATAAATAATTACCTATATAAATGTTTATATTACTGAATATAGAATTGAATAACCTTTCAAATGAGCTAGCACACGATCCCTATTGCCATTTAAAAAATTATCGATTACGTCATCACGCCCAGATGGATGACGTCACTAGTATGACAGATATGCCAAAATATTATAATTTAAAAATAAAAATCGATCTGTTTCGGGTTTTTTTATTGAAGTCACCTGCTAATGAAATAACGAATTTATTCCTTTCCTTTGCACCATAGTGTATATTTTTATCTGTATAACGACGCTATCTATACGTGATTACTGTAACAGTAATCACGTATTTCAATAAGAGTTATTAAAAACAAAAATGTCGTCCACTGATTCTGCTGATGAATTAGTTGAAAATACATGGAGTCCTCCTCGAAAACGAAGTAAAAGAAGCCCTCTTAGCGAAGTAAAAAAAGGTAAAGTTAAAGAAATCATTTTAAATGTTTTTAAATGTGAACGGCAAGAAAATCACGGGTTAGTGGTTGAAGATATTGGGAAACAAGTGGCCAATAAAGTTGGAGTTTGTGATAGAAGTGTGGTTACGGTGACAACAGTAGTACAAACAACTACGTAAGTGAATAAAAAATTAAAAATAAAACCTATATTTTTTGTACATAAAATTTTTGGCACAAAAATAAATTCTTGTTTTTTTCGCCCTGGATAAATGGTTCCTATTATCGGATATCAACTAAAACAATCACGTTCTTTGTCGAGCACTTTTGCAAAATTAAATTATAAATTTCGTATTTTAAAAGATAATATATATATATATTATGACTAAACAAAAAGATAATCCTAAATGAGGCCCTGTTGGAGGCCTATACGTGGTAATGTTTACATCGCCCTGCATAGCTTATTGAATTAGTCTTTAGTTACTACTAATTTTGTTTAATCTTGCCTTTCTGCAACATTTCTTGAAGAATGGCAAGAAAATCTTTCAATTATTCTTGGTGTCTCATATACTTGTATGTATTCTAGTTTTTTCTGGAAAATCACAAACCAATCGAACAACCCTTCACCACGTGGGAGGACTCCCTGGACCTAGAGCCCCCAATGTCGCCGGCGATTCAGTAATGACCAGCTGAACACCTGAAACAACCAAACCAACACCTGTAGGCCTGGTGGCCCCCAACATCTACGATCCCAGTGCCAGTTGCAGAAGCAACGGCAAGACACCAAGAATCCGCAGACAGATACGAAGTGCCATCATATAAGTATAATCTTATCTGTTAAATTTCGGCAAGGCCTGGTCTAGTTTTTTCTGGAAAATAACAAACCAATCGAACAACCTTTCACCTCGTGGGAGGACTCCCTGGACCTAGAGCCCCCAATGTCGCCGGCGATTCAGTAATGACCAACTGAACACCTGAAACAACCAAACCAACATCTGTAGGCCTGGTGGCCCCCAACATCTACGATCCCAGTGCCAGTTGCAGAAGCAAAGGCAAGACACCAAGAATCCGCAGACAGATACGAAGTGCCATCATATAAGTATAATCTGACCTGTTAAGTTTCGGCAAGGTCTTGTATATCTTTTAATACATTACTTAATTAGGTCTTTTATGAAAAATAAACATGATTAGTTAAATTATTGTTTTATTTGCTCCATGCTGGATTTTCAGTGTTCATATTTTTGATTAAGACAAGGTGGACTCATAATTTGAGAGATTGAGCTAGTCTAGGGTAAACGATAACTATCACAGTTGTTGAAATATTATTTTTCAATAGTATTTCAATAGGGAACTTGCATAAATTTTTAAATATTAAAATAATATTAAAAAACATACGGTAACATGATCTTAAAACGCTTGCATATAAAAAAAAAAAACAAAATATTTTTAACCCATACGCTTATTACGAGGCTTTGAAAATGCTATAAAATTCAAATTTCTTAGAAGGCGCTTGAACGTCCTTCTATTGGTCTGACGTCACGGACCACAACCGGGCTGGGAGTCGAGCCCGGTTAAACGCGATTAGAGTATTACGGGAATTGTATATAACATTTTAATCGTATTTAATTGGAAATTACCAAACATTATTTGCATTCTTGCATAGTTTTACAATAAGTTTATTTAGTTTCAAAGTGAAATTTGTAAATATTTAGAAATCGGTACCTTCTAAAGTGATTAAAACGCATAATTAGATACTATTACTCACGAGGATTATTCAAAAGAAAGCGATTAGGCTATTCTGGGGATTGTATAGTACATTTTAATCGTCTTCAATTGAAATGCTAAGGGTAAGTTTAATTTAACTGGACCAACTTGGGGATTAAAAATACAAGATCTTAAATATTTACTAATAGTGTAGGAAACAGAGGTTGAACCTTGCAAAATGGACACAAGTCCGGTTTTATTTTTTTTCTGGTAGATCAAGGGGTGCTTATTATAAGACTAACTTTTTCTGAAAAAATTTCGCCCCGGAACCCCCTTTTTCACCCCTTTAAAGGGGGTAATTTGTGGTTTTTGCGGAACGTAGCCCTTCCTGTACCTTTTACAAAAAAAATTTTTTATAGAAATATGAAGAGGACTATATTTTCTATGATTTATTTCCCGACAGCATATGTCTATCATTCACCGTTTAGCGGGGGTGGCGCCCCAAAGTTGACAAGTTTTTAAAAAATATGTTTTTAAAAAATATATATTTTTCCCTAACTGTAACGGAAATTAGGATAAAATCCTGCGACAAGTATTCATAAATAAGTGGCTGATTTTTTGGTATAGGTTTCACTTAAGGGTAATTAGCCTATTTTTAATTACAGGGTGTTACATTTTAAAAAACTCCTTTTTATACCATCTGAACCGTTTATGCCAGAGTAAAAAGACTTTCAGCGATTACCCACGTACTGGTGCTATTTACAAATTTGTATAATTTACCCCCATTTTTTCCTCCGAACCACCCCAAAAAAAGAAGAATTCATAAATAAAGTGATTTTCTTGAAATCCTTCACACACAATGCCCTTTATTAATATGCTTCATATATCATTTTGTGCACGTTATTATTATTCATGCTTGGACACCAAAAGCGATTTTCTAGTGCAACCCCTGTAGCCAAAAATAAGTAAATAAAATGGGGGTTGAAACTTTTTTTTTGTTTTTTGCTTTTTGATCCATACGAGCATATGCTTCATCAATAGTGCTTTTTAAAAATATATATGGTTATTGCAACATTCCTGCGGAAACCACCCCTATCCTTGAAAATATACTGCAGAAACTACCCCTATCCCTTGGCGAGCATGTTTTTACGATTTCCTCATTACTTATGCATTATTTTTAAACAAAACTTATACAAGGTTAAAGACCACTATTTACTCTAAAAATTAGGTTCTATTCATTTTTTCGTATAAGCAACCGTTACGGCACAGTGGCGCCGTAAACTTCGTGATATGCTTTGGCGGGCTCCAGTTTTGTTTTTTATTTCGTCACTTGTTTATTTTATTGATAAAGTACTTATGTAAAATAAAACAACACAGTGTAAACTACAAATTATGACCTATACACATTTTACATTCTTTGCCCCCCAAAGCCACAGTGGTGGCCCAAAATCAATTTTTGCATATTTTCGCCACCTACACGCATTTTATTTCATTAATGCTACCTTAATAGCACAATATTTACCCTTAAGTGGTCGCTAAGCAGTGGCGTATCCAGGGAGGGGTGATGGGGGCGATCACCCCCCTCAAACCAAAAGTGATATTATATTTAAAGATTATAAAAATATTCATTTATTTTTATAGAAATACTTATATTATTATTTTTATAATGATGGCGTACTTTTTATGTTTTAGCGACAGTCGCGGATCCAGCATCGTTAAGGGGGGTGCCAATTGGCTAAATTTCTATAAAAATAAATGAATATTTTTATAATCTTTAAATATAATATCACTTTGGGTGTCAGAGGGGGGGTGATCGCCTCCATCACCCCTCCCTGGATCCGCCACTGCTTAGCGACCACTTAAGGGTGAATATTGTGCTATTAAGGTAGCATTAATGAAATAAAATGCGTGTAGGTGGCGAAAATATGCAAAAATTGATTTTGGGCCACCACTGTGGCTTTGGGGGGCAAAGAATGTAAAATGTGTATAGGTCATAATTTGTAGCTTACACTGTGTTGTTTTATTTTACATACGTACTTTATCAATAAAACAAAAAGTGACGAAATAAAAAACAAAAACTGGAGCCCGCCAAAGCATATCACGAAGTTTACGGCGCCACTGTGCCGTAACGGTTGCTTATACGAAAAAAATGAATAGGGCCTAATTTTTAGAGTTAATAGTGGTCTTTAACCTTGTATAAGTTTTGTTTAAAAATAATGCATAGGTAATGAGAAAATCGTAAAAACATGCTCGCCAAGGGATAGGGGTAGTTTCTGCAGTATATTTTCAAGGATAGGGGTGGTTTCCGCAGGAATGTTGCAATAACCATATATATTTTTGAAAAGCAGAATTGATGAAGCATATGCCCATATGGATCAAAAAGCAAAAAACAAAAAAAAAATTCAACCCCCATTTTATTTATTTTTTTTTGGCTACAGGGGTTGCACTAGGAAATCGCTTTTGGTGTCCATGCATGGGTAATAATAACGTGCACAAAATGATATATGAAGCATATTAATAAAGGGCATTGTGTGTGAAGGATTTCAAGAAAATCACTTTATTTATTAATTATTCTTTTTTTTGGGTGGTTCCGAGGAAAAAATGGGGGTAAATTATACAAATTTGTAAATAGCACCAGCACGTGGGTAATCTCTGAAATTCTTTTTACTCTAGCATAAACGGTTCAGATGGTATAAAAAGGGGTTTTTTAAAATGTAACACCCTGTAATTAAAAATAGGGCAATTACCCTTAAGTAAAACCTGTACCAAAAAATCAGTCACTTATTTGTGAAAAATTGTCGCAGGACTTTTTCTTAATTTCCGTTACAGTTAGGGAAAAATATATTTTTTTTAAAAACATCTTTTTTAAAAACTTGTCAACTTTGGGGCGCCACCCCCGCTAAACGGTGGATGATAGACATATGCTGTCGGATAATAAATCATAGAAAATATAGTCATCTTCATATTTCTATAAAAATTTTTTTTTGTAAAAGGTACAGGAATGGCTACGTTCCGCAAAAACCACAAATTACCCCCTTTAAAGGGGTGAAAAAGGGGGTTCCGGGGCGAAATTTTTTCAGAAAAAGTTAGTCTTATAATAACCACCCCTTGATCTACCAGAAAAAAAATAAAACCGGACTTGTGTCCATTTTGCAAGGTTCAACCTCTGTTTCCTACACTATAATTAATGTAACAGATTTTGCAAATATTCTCGAAGCATTGCTTTCGCTTAAGCCGAAATCATCTCCAAGAGACATACAGGGTGTCTCAGAGTAGATTTTAGTTTTTAAATCAATAAAACTCGGTTTCAGAACCTGTTAGAAAAACGTTTATTACGAAAATAGACACACAGAACATGCGGATTTTATTTCTTAAATAAGACGTCTGTTAGATGTCGACCATCTCGCTCGTAGCACTCTTGCAATCTGGATCGCAAATTGAGAAAGACGCGCTCACACATATTCACTGGAATGTTGTTAATAGCGTTGCTAATATTTTGCTTCAGCTCTTCGATGGTGGCTGGTGCGTTAGCGTAGACGAGGTTCTTTAAATACCCCCACAGAAAAAAAATCCAAAGGTGTAAGGTCAGGAGATCTTGGGGGAAAACGAATATCACCATTTTGTGAAATCAGCGTGCCTGGAAACATTTCTGTTAGGGCGTTTATTGAAGTGTTCGCTGTGTGTGGCGTAGCACCGTCTTGCTGGAACCATGTATTGCCTGGATTATACCCTGGAAAATTATTCAATTCTTGACGTAACCAATTCCGCAACATGGCAGTGTATCTTGCACTGTTGACAGTTAGTGTGCGTCCCCTAGCATCTTCAAAAAAGTAGGGTCCGATGATCCCCGAAGCAGACATGCCACACCAAACCGTCACCTTTCTTGAATGCAACTGTTTCTGGTGTAATTCATGTGGATTTTCAGGACACCAGTAGCGAGCATTGTGCTTGTTGACATATCCATTAAGGTGAAAGTGAGCCTCGTCACTGAAAATAATCCCTTCTAAGCCACCGTCATCCCAAAATCGAGTCATCATCTCCTCAGAAAAATTTTTCCTCAGTAAGTGATCAGTTTCTTTCAAATATTGGCTTAACTGAATTTTGTAAGGGTGAAAACTTAAATCCTTCTTTAAAATACGCTGGATACTAGCACGTGACAAATTTAGCGCTTGTGTATGTTTGCGAAGTGAACGTCGAGGATTACCATTCACAGCACGTTGAACTCTTGCAATATTGACAGGAGTTCGAATAGTTTTAGGTTTGCCTGGATGTTTCAAATTTGTAACAACTCCTTCTTCTCTAAATTTCTTTACCCATGCATGCACTAACATCGCGGATGGTGCATCACCCACGCGTCTAACATTGTACCGCGTACAAAAACGCCGCCGAGCAACTGTATAGAAATCGTTGGCTTTAAAATACGCCTCAACCATGTAGGCGCGCTGCGTCTTCGTCCACTGTTCCATGGACCATGGTAACTGAAATCCGCACGTGTTGGCTACACGGCTGACGTATTGTTTCCATGAAATTTAGAACAGGGTCGGCGTAAGGTAAGTTTAAATACTAAAATCTACTCTGAGACACCCTGTACATATGTGTCCTGTTCTTTTTAGAGTTAAAAATAGATGCATTGTTTGTGTTTTACAATACATTTCTATTTCTAAATGAAACGTATACAATCTAGGTCTGTATTGTAACTTCATCACTGTACATTTCAGAGACAACATTTTAAATTGTTTTGCTTCCTCTTCTTTCGCATCTTCATCACAAGCAGAATCACTTTCATTTTACCAATAGTCATCCTGATTCAAACGTCCTGATTCACTTTTTGTATCTTCAAATTATAATGTTTGCAAGTCTTTTATAGATGAAGTTCATGCATCCTTATTAATATGTGTTTTCAATAGCGACAACCCGATTGTAACACTCCTTTGAAATTTACACTGAATACCTTTACTTCTGATTTTGATGTGAGTCTGTGTTGATGCATTATTCAGTTTTTGAGGTAAAGCTGGTTGGTTTAATTCAGGTCCTGATTGAACTAAGTTTGTGAAACTAGGATCACACTGTGTCTTATCACCATTGTCCTCTAGAACAGAGTTAGATGTGGAAGCGGCATCTTCAAGAAGCTGACGTTTAACCCTTTTAAGGACTGCTTCCCTCATGGGCTCAGAAAAAGTTCGTTTTCTGTCTGGTTAACAATCAAATATGTGCGGGACAACACCTGACTTAATAATTTTGGGACCACCCATAATCTTGAATTTATATAGTTATCCATGTCTTGTTCCCACTGCAAAAAATAAACAAGTTTAAGTAGGCACATTTCATGAAATGACAACTACCCAATATTTTTTCTTGGAATTAAAAATTTCTTAATAGTATTAGGTACTTAGCTAGATAAATACTCACATCGAAATGATCCTCACAGACATTAAGACCTTTGCTACTTTGTGAAATATCCTTTTTATCTCGCCTGCATGCCTTTAGCCATTTCAATCGACGTTTTTGGTTCTACTGGTAGAGTAAAAAAATATTTGTTGGATGTTCGACAGTTGCGCTTTGGCATTCCGGCACCATATAGTTCTTATATTGCGCAGATTTGTTTTCAATTTTGATAAAGTATATTATACACTAAATACAATAATATAAACACCGAGCAAACAAGACAGTTATTCGACACGCACAACTAGCAATGGCAAAATGCATTCAATGCAATAGCTCAACGAACGGGCGAACGAGAACACTGTGGTTGGTGACGTCAGACCCCAGCTCGCGCTTTTGAAGTTGTTTGAAACGGAAATTTTGGGCGCGGGACTATTATCAGTTGTTGTACGTACACTAGTAATTATTGTTAAGATGTAATATTTTGAATATAACATTTTTAAACATTAATTAACAATTTTATGCAAAAACATTTTTATGTGCAAGTTCCCTATTGTCTGGAGTAGTTTATCGCTTGACTTTGGCGCCCACGTTGGGCGCCAATTTGTGTCACATTTATAAGGAGATTTACCAGTGTGAATTCTCATATGAATATTTACACTACCTTTTGCAGTAAACTGCTTACTACAAATTTCACAGTTATAAGAACTTTCAACATTGTGAATTATTCTGATGTGATTATTTAATTACCCACAAACTTCACAACTAAAGAATTTTTTCGGTGTGAACTCGAATGTGATTATTTAAATTACCTTTTTGACTAAATTGCTTACTACAAATTTCACATTTATAAGGTTTTTCACCAGTGTGCAATCTTTTATGAGTATTGAAATTACTTAAGTGAACAAACTGCTTACTACAAACTGAACATTGATATTGTTTTTCTCCAGTGTGAAGTGCCATATGATAATTTAAACTACATAGCTGACTGAACTGCTTACTACAAATTTCACATTTATAAGGTTTTTCACCAGTGTGAATTCTCATATGACTCTTTAAATTACTTGGTTTGGTAAATTGCTTACTACAAATTTCACATTCATAAGGTTTTTCACAAGAAGTATGAATAAGCATATGATCAGTTAAACTATGTTTTGAACTTAACTTCTTACCACAAACTTCACATTGAAAAGGTTTTTCACCAGTATGAACTACCATATGTTTATCCACAGAATATTTGTGAGAAAACTCCTTGGAGCAAATTTTACATTTATAAGGTTTTTCACCACTGTGGACTTTTTTATGATAATTTAAACCATTTAGTGAAATCAAGTGCTTATTACAAATTTCACATTTATAAGGACTTTCACCAGTATGAACCATCATATGATCTTTTAAACTCTCTAGTTGACTAAACAGCATACTACAAATTGCACATGTATACGTTTTTTCACCAGTATGTACTGCCATATGTTTATCCAGAGCATATTTGTGAAAAAACTCTTTAGAGCAAATTTTACATTTATAAGGTTTTTCACCACTGTGAACTTTTTTATGATAATTTAAACCATTTACTGAAATGAAGTCCTTACTACAAATTTCACATTTATAAAGACTTTCACCAGTGTGAACTCTCATATGATGATTTAATCGATTTCTTTTAATAAACTGCTTACTACAAAATTCACATTTATAAGGTCTTTCACCAGTGTGAACTATCAAATGGTAACTTAAACTCTGTTGTTGACTAAATTGCTTACTACAAATTTCACATTTATAAGGTGTTTCACCAGAGTGAATTCTCCTATGAATATTTAAACTACCTCTCGTAGTTAAGTGCTTACTACAAATTTCGCACTTATAACGACCTTCACCATTGTGAATTTTTCTGATATGAGCATTTAATTCAGTTCTTGTAATAAACTGCTTACTACAGATTTCACATATATAAGGTTGTTCACCAGTGTAAACACTCTTATGATCATCTAAAGCACCTATGTAACTAAACTGTTTACTAGCAATATCATATTCAGATGGTCTTTCACCAGCATAAGTGTTCGAATATATTTTGGGAGAATTGAATGGTTTGGTAATTGTAACTTCGTGTTGAGCACCTAAAATAAAAATCAAATTATAAGAAATTGTTTTTTACTAAAAGCAAAATATATGCTAGACAAAAATAAAAAAGAAATTGACTAATAGAAAAGCTGCAACAAAATGTTCACATCTAAAATTATAATCGAAAATATATTAAACTTTAGAGAAAATAATCAAATAATTTGTAATAAACATACATACATAATATAGGACTGGCATTGAATTAATTAGATACAAAGTCTGCAATATTGTTTTTGAAAAAAAACATTATTTTATTGAGAATTATAGTCTAACAAGATTTTTAAAAATACAGAAAATATATAATTTTATTAGTCTAAAGTAAGAGGGTATAATAATCATAATATAAACTAAAATAAATATAAATAATTATTTCGTTGCAAAACGACACCAAAAGTCGTCTGATATATCAGTTCGTTCAGAGAGTGTCACAAACATTCTAACCGGTTTCAAACGTTCTTAGGTTATAGGTCTGGATCCCCGTATGAAAAAAAAGTTGATTAATGGCAAGCTGAAAATTTGTTAATAGCTTAAGGGTGTCTAGTAGGACAAACTTTGGTATATGGGAACACTGGAACAGGGTAAGTTTTAGTTGTGGAACAGGTTAAAAATTTGGAACGGTCAGACCCCGAAAACGCCAATTAAAACTTCCCCTGTTCCAGTTTTCCCATATATCAAAGTTTGTCCGATTAGACACCCTAAAGCTATTAACAAATTTTCAGCTTGTTATTAATAAACTTTTTTTTCATATGCGGGATCCAGACCTATTATCATCAGATAATGTGTATATGACTTTTTCTGAACCAACTAAAGCATATCGAGCTGTTAGTATCGAATCGCAACGAAATAACGTGGAATGGGTGTCGTAGCGACATCTGCTAAAATCAAGCGAAAGTTTTACTTTAATAAAATATAAAATAATATCAAAATAAAACTTTATTAGGACCATTTTTCTGGTAACAAGTTCGTGGCTTCTAAAAATTTGCAAGCCAAACAAATGCCGGAGCAAAGAAGGCCGAGGGAAATCTATAAATTGCATTTCACCTCTTGCCTGTCCAGCGCGGAAAAATTATATTGAAAAATGGTTCCCATACTCAGTAAGGGGTAAAACTAATAGAAATAAATAATCATTTCGTTGCAAAACGACAAAAAAACCGTCTTATATTTCAGTTCGTTTAGAGATCATCATAAACACTCAACCGGTTGTTGTTCCGGCATTCGTTTCGCTTGCAAATTTTTAAAAGCCACGAAGGTGTTACCAGAAAAATGGTCCCAACAAAGTTTTATTTTGATAATATTTTATTAACCCCATAAAGTACGCGCTTGACTCTGGCACGAGCGAGTCTTACTGGTAATTTTGTACACGCTCGACTCTGACATGAGCGACCATTAAATTTTAATCTTTCAATTTTTCAAGCAGGATGGGATTTGTTTAAAAGCATATAAATATCTAAATAGCGGTAAAATCTTCTACATTTCTTTTTCTTTTACATCCATACCTTTTTTAATGCCAAGCCAGTGTTATCAGTATAAAATGATATTTATTTATCTAATAAATTGCAGTAGATATAAATTGATACGTAGAATTGTTAAGAATCGTTAAAAAAGCGTAGTGTACTAAATAGTGGTACATAAATACCTTTTTTATTGCCCAGCCAGTGTTAAGACATTGTAAAATGACATCTCCTTTAGTATGGAATCTGGTTATGGAGGGACTGATTGGAACACTTAAGAGGTAAAGATACAATGGCCTGGGCTATGCAGATGATTTCGTCATTTTGGCACAGGGCAAGTTCAATACAACGGTCAGGGATAATATGCAACAGGCCCTGAAAGTAGTATGAAAATGGACAAGTGAGGTAGGATTCTCCTAAGCCCTAACAAATCCAAAATAATCACCTTCACCAGAAGGAGAAATTAGGGGGAATAGGACCCGTGAATCTCATGGGGATTTCCCTAAAGGTGGAGAGGGAGGTAAAATACCACGAAGTCATAATATACTCAAGGTTTACCTGAAATCAACGCCTAGAACGAATAACCAAAAGAGCGATGGTCACTTTAATGGTGACTTAAACACATGGTGGCACACATGGCAGAACATGGGAACTTAAACAGGACGCCTATTTACAGATGCTCCTATACTACGGCACCAGAGTGCTGAAATCGGTTAGCCTTTGAAATACACTATTACGCTACAAACCCTCATTGATTTAGGCGCCTATTAAATTATAAGACATCTATTAAATTATGGCGCCTAAGTTTCTATTGCAATTAATATTATTGTAAGTATTGTATATTTCAATTTATTGCTTGAAAAACAGGAATAGAAATGTCGAAACTGCAATAAACCTAGCTTATTTAAGAATGTGCTCTTTGACCCTAACCCGAGAAATAAATAAAACAAAAATAATAAAAAACGCCAATGAATAAAAAACAAAAATATTTTTTTATTTTTATTTATTTATAAGTACAGATATAATTACTCATATACAGTGCGTCCATAAAGTATCGCATAAATTCATTATTAGCTAAATAAACAACATTATTAGAAATTTTCGAAAGAGGCCGATTTTTTATTTTAATTTATGATTTTTTGGCACATATATATTATACTAGTAACGTCATTTGTCTGGACGTGATGACGTAATCGATGATTTTTTCAATAAGAATAGGGATACTGTGTGATAGCTCACCTGCCTCTTGACAGTTTGAACATTTAATTTAAGCGAAACGCAATGTTTGTTTGTCAAATAAAAAATTTATTTCTGTTTTATGACAGCAGTAAAATGTATTTTGAATTAAATAAATTACGCGCATTCGTCTTTTTTGTGTCAATTAATTTAATATAAAAAAATTTTGGACACACTGTATAAATAATTATGTTAATGTTTATATTAATGATTAGAGAATTGAATTGCCTTTCAAATGAGCTATCAAACGATCCCTACTCTTATTTAAAAATTTTTGATTACGTCATCACGTCCAGATGGATGACGTTACTAGTATAATATATACTTATGCCAAAAAATTATAAATTAAAATCAAAAATCGACCTGTTTAGGTAATTTATAATAATAATGTTGTTTATTTAGCTAATAGTGAATTTATGTGATAGTTTATGGACGCACTGTATACGAGTAATTATATGTACTTATAAATAAATAAAAAATATTTATTTGTTTTTTATTCATTGGCGTTTTTTATAATTTTTGTTTTATTTGTCTCTCGGGTTAGGGTCAAATAACACATTCTTAAATATGCTAGGTTTATTGCAGTTTAGATATTTCTATTAAAAATTTCGACATTTCTATAAAAAAGAAAATAAAAGTTAAGCAACAAAATGTACCTATATATTTATAAAAATAATATTGCAGAACTTATGTTATGAAATAAGACATTTATGACTTTGAATCTGTAATCAATCACAAACAAGTCTGGCTAATTCAGAAAAAAAAAGACATTTCTGTTAATTCTTATAATTTATTAGGTGCCGAAATCAATGAGGGTTTGTAGCGTAATAGTGTATATCAAATGCTAACCAATTTCAGCACTCTGGTGCCGTAGTATAGGAGCATGTAAATATGCAAACCGGACTGACATATTGGATATACAACATGATGGTAAAGTAAAGCCCACAATAATGTATGCAGCATTGGTCTGGTGGTCAAAGGTGCAGCACAAAAATGCTATTGGGACCGTGCAAGTTCGGCAAAGCGACCTCTATTTCTACGCTCTGTACTTTTTTTCGCACTTTTAATTATATTGGCCAATTATATTAGTCCTGGTTGCTGGATAATTGTCAAGGCCATAGTCCAAAAAAATAATAAGAAGAAAAAATAAGATGCAGGTTATGTTATGCAAACGTAAACAATTGTATGTAGTAAATAAAATTAGTTATTAAAATGCAGTACTGCAAGCAAAATACAATTAATTAAATTTACCTTTATGTAATAATTGCATATCATATCAATTTTGTGGAGCAATATATAATTTTTCTGCTTCAATGACAGAAGGTATGAAATATACGTCAATTTGACAATTTCAATTGACAATATGAATTATTTAAGATAGTTGCAATATTTCTCCGCGACTCGCGCACGGTCGTTTCTCGTTTCCCTTCCAAGTACTTGCACACCGCGAATAGAGAAGTTGGACAAACTACAAAGGCTTGTCTGTCTCAGCTTAACAGGTGCAATGAGAGGCACACCAATTTACACACGAAAGGACTATGTATAGGTATACAATGGATATCTCAGTTGTAGACTATGCAATAGAGAGACTGAGACAGTCAGACATATATTGTACGATTGCGATGCTCTGGACCGCAAGAGACAAGCAATATAAAATATGGAGACTGCAGATCAAGTCCAAAAGTATTATATGGCACTAACCCAATGAATCTTTAACCTTCCACTTATAACGTAAATTATAAAATATTTAAGATTTTGGATAACGTTGGTCTAACAAACTGACTTTTTCTAAAATTAAAAAAATTGAAATTTAGCTGTAGGTGACAAATAATTGTAATAATATAATTGAGTACCTTATTCTCTATACAAATATATAAAATTTATAATTTTTTTTATTACCTGTAACAATTTTAAGGGGGCATTAAAAAAAGTATTAGTGGGGCTTAATCCTCGAAAATTTGAATCAGTTGGTGCAAGAGACATAACGTTATAAGCCGAAGGTTAATTGGCTTCTATGACCATATATGAAAATACGACATAGGAGCTTGTAAACAGTAAAAATACATATTTCCTTTTAATTTAGGGTAACAAAACAAAATGGCCAAAAATTGACATAGAAAATTGGGAACTTTCACCATCGATATGTTAAAATAAGCAAAACACTGGGCAAGAATCAAGGCATTATTGCTTACTGGACAGGACACCTGTATAGTGTCATCATCGATGGACCATACAGCATCTGGTAAATTAAAATCACCTACTATATATTTCATGCACTGTGAATAAACACCACAAACTTCCTCGAAAGATGCACAAAAATCTTCATATATGACTGCTGAAGAACCAGGTGGAATATATACTTCTGCTACGATAAATTGTTCTGAACCATGCTTGCAGATAAGGAATAGCTGTTCAATGTGATCTATTGAAGGTTTCACAATACTAGCTTAAATATGGGACCTCACAGCTATCAAAACACCTCCACCGCTAGTTTTACTACTGGTTAATAAGTTTCTATCTGCTCTAAAAACATTAAACTGTGGAATGCATATTTCTTCATCATATTATATATCAGATGTGAGCCAGCTTTCAGTAAGAACAACTATATCATAAACAGAACATGAAATCACATTATTAAGTTCAATCAATTTAGTTCGCAGCCCACCAACATCTTGATCCTAACTGTCGGATCCAGGACCGATTTTCGGGGAGGGACATGAACTTTTTTTTGGGAGGGGTAATTTTTAAAGATTAGGGTTACAATGGTTAGTTTTAAGGCACTTTTCACAACTTTTGATTGCCATAAAGTCATTCAAAACTTATCGTTATTTAAGTATTATTAAAGTCAATACCGATTCCTACACATTTCTTCAGATCAAAGTGCAGTTCTTTCAACAAGTTTAATACTATTTTTCCCTATGCTTCTCCTGTCAGGCCTTGTTCTTCCCCTCTTTCATGATTTTTACTAATTATTTTTATGTTCTCATAAGCGTCAATGGACTTTGACAAATCTTCACGAATGTTGTTATTGTGTATGTATCTCAAATTTAGAGAAATATTGGCTGCCAAAGTGGTTTAACCATTGGCACTTTGTAACACTATCAACATTTTGATTTACACAACATCCTATGTCATTCTTGAAGCTTCTGTTACTGCTTTTGTTGAATTCTAGTTCAGAAGATATATTTATCCCGTTTTTTACATATATATGCGTTTGAAACTAACAACATTTGAACTGCAAATATTTAAATTCATTTTTTTTTATTCACGGAGGAGGCCATGGCCCCCTCCCTGGATCCGCCCTTGTAACTGTAATGGAGTCAATTTATGTTTTTATAGCAGTACGTTTGACAACTGTGGGGCATCCATTAATATAGCGAATAGTATAGCTATTATCATGATCTTGTTCTAATTTTTTATAAGCTCTTCCTGTGCGTTTTTTACTGGTCTTGTTATAATTTAGTTTGGTCTTGAGTCATTCTATAAGCTGTATTATTCTACGTAACACATGTTTGGATTTTAAGACACTGTGCACTGTGTTTTTATCATCACAAATTATCTTCATTGGACGAGGCTTCTTTGGATTGGACTTCCCAACCCTAACTACTTTCAAAACTTTTTCTGCAGCATTATCAATTCTGACTAATTCTAATTTCAATTGTTTTTTTCCGGTCTTCATTTATTCTTATTTTTATATTTTCAGATTTAGATTCTTCTACATTATATAAATTTGTCACTCTTTCTCAAGCAAATAGCTGCGGGTCTCTGCAAACACGCACTAGTCAGTGCTGTGGGAAGACACCCAAATCCAATATGTCTAGAGCTGGACCAAACTCGCTTCGTTCGCCAGATGATGTGCTATATGATGGTATAGATAGATCATGATCCAGGGGTGCATAGCAAAACCGGAAAGAGAAGATATAAATATTGTACGAAGTCTGATACTCGGGTGTATTGCATGAAGTGCAATCTTAATTTATGTATTACACCAAAAAACAGCTTCCATGAATTCCATCAACTTTTAATTATACATATTTCTATTTTTGTATTGTTTTACTTTCTTCTTTTTATGATTTGTTAAGTTTTTGTTTTCATCTTGGCAATAAAATAATCTCTTTTGTTACTCTATTCAAAAAGCACCTCTTTCAATTTTTTACACCTAAACCGTTATGACTGTCTAGAGATGGCCTACCTTCTTTCTCATCTGCTGGAGATCAAACTACAAATAAATATTAAAAAAAAATGAAATTAATTCTAACACTCAATTATCCTAATTATAAATTATTAGATATTTTAAGCCATATTTAAAAAATAATGGTTAGAAGGTTAATTTTTTTTACATTTGGCCGGATTTTTTGCCTTTTATATGCAAAGTCCGTAAAATAGAGGTACATTTTATAGAGGGTTTACTGTATTTAAATACACAACAAAATTATTGAATGTAATATAAGAATATAAGAGGAAGAAGACCCCAAATGCAATATCTTTCTTCCTTGTATCCAAGAACCTTTTTCTTTAATAAAAACAAAAGCAAAAAGTACTAGGGTTCTCCCTTACACAAAGAGAAATATATTATCTAATGTTCCAAGATCAGTTTAATCCATATAGATAAGCCTAGTCTTATTTAACACATTGCATGCCACGCCTTAATCGGGATAATACTCTCAGGGCCACGGCAATGAAAGTCAGTCATACGTGTATATCAAAAATGAGTGACGCGGACCCCGGCAGAACATGTGTGTCTCTTATATGAGCGACGAGGCACACAATGTGTTAATACTTTACTGAAATATCACATTCATGATGTAAGATACTTAAAAATAAAAATGAAGAAAATAAATTACAAATTTTACCAAAAATTACCAGTTTCTTACCAATGCTATACTCCTCCAGTTCTTCTTTTATTTCAACTGTTGTTTCATTAGATACATGGTTTTCTATTTTAATATGCTCTGAACAATATTCATCTAATACAGATTCCTGTTCATAACTGCTTTTATCTAGTTCAGATTTAACTTCTACATTGTTATATTTAATTATATAATCTCTTTCATCTTTAAGTGTTAGTATTTCTTGGTTTCTAGAGTCTTGAATATCTTCATTACATTCCATATTAAATACTGCATCTTCTAGTTCAGATTTAACTTCTATATTGTTGTATTTAATTAGAGAATCTTGTTCATCTTTAATAAGTGTTAATATTTCTTGGTTTCTAGAGTCTTTATCTTTATTACATTCCATATTAAATTGAAATAAAAATTAAGGTAATAATATCGATGAACGGCACCTTAAATTTACAGTGAAATTAAAAAATATATAATGTATGCCTTAGTACTCACTTTGTACCAATCTAAAAATTACGGGAGTTGTATTTCAACCAATTTCAACGCATATTGTTTCTATAATTCTCATTAAAAAATTGTTTGTTTTGACATCAATTTTCAAGTCTATCGTCCATCCATCATGATTGTATTGTCACTTGTCACCAGTGTTCCCAGATGACTTTCTTGAGTATCAGGAGGTGTCGCCACGAACGATCAGGAGATTTCAGGAGACTCGCTTGCCTCAAAAATTGGTAGAATTCTGCAGTTTCAGTCTTTACGTTTATAGATGGGCAACTAGATGTCGCCACGAAAAATCAGTTGGTGGAGTATTTTACGTTTATAGGTAGGCATGCAACTCTATAAAATCTGTAAGGGACGGCTGTGGCAATGCTAGATGGCGGCTAAAGCATAAAAATAAAAAAAAATGAAATAGGATAAAATTCTGAAAAATTCAAACTCCATACAAAACCGGTCTTGAATCGTTACGCGCATGCGCAATAACGAATAATGCTGCGCAGTAACACATTTTTCGTTACTGCGCATCCTCGTAATCATTCAAGAACGGTTTTGTATCGAGTTGGAACAAGATGATTTTCAGAATTTCATCACTTCATCAGGAGGTTTAAGGACGCCATCAGTAGATCAGTAGGCGAGGGTCGCCATCAGTAGGTCTCCTGAAATTTCAGGAGGTCTGAGAACACTGCTTGTCACTGAGTCACTGTCATCAGTGTCATGTCATTCTTGTTTTTATTTCTCTATTCGCAAAATTAAATTCCAACAGAGGGCGCTCAAAATTTCAAAGATGGACAACTCTAGCACAAACCATACATACTCATAGACGTTTCACGACCATGTTAATCTTTCGGATCGAATTAACGCCATCTCTTGATTGGAATGGGAACTAAATTGACAAATGTTAGTTACGTGGGAATTTCTAATTATAAATTTTGCGGAATTTTTGATGAAATTTCGCAGGAAATTAAAACAACAGAAAGACGATTCAATGTTTTATTCAATTTTTTACTAAAAACTTAAAATGTTCTAATTTGTTTTCAAAATGCTAAACACTACTGCCATGTGTCACGTGAAAGCACTGATGTGTAATATTGAGTTGAATGAAAATTTTTGAAAGAATCTTGTAGGATGATTGTTTAGATAAATACCTTTGTAATCTTTTACAAACTTCCAAAAATATATAGGCCCGAAATGTTGATGACACATTTGTCTATTGGAATAAACTGTTTCAGGATCTATTATATTGTTTTTTTAAATGTGGAGAAACACAACACAACACGGGATGATCAATGTAAACTAAAAATTCTACTCATAAAAACGGAGAGGAGGTTAATACAATTAATTGATTAAAATTGTGATTAAATCTAATTAAAAACGTAACACCACTATAATAAAATAATTAGGCCACAAACTGTAAAATAAAAAGTAAATAACAAATTAATTTAATTGTCAACTGTCAGTTGTCAAATATGACAAGAGAATTGACTGACAGCGACATCTCTGGATTGGAATGGTAACTAATTTGCTGTCTTGACCTTGACAATTTACGTGAAACGTCTATGAGTATGTATGGTTTGTGAACTCTAGGAAAACAATTCATTTTGTCATTTGAATTCACAGTTCTAAAACGTTAAATTAAAATCATTTACAGGAGTGTTTTGCCAAAGTAACCACTAAGGGCCGGTACTTTATGCCTCGATTAACAGCCCGTTAGTTAACGGAGGTTTAATCGGGACCTCTTTAGGGTCTCTTGCGTTGTAATAAATGCAATTACAGTATTACATGTATTATAATAATTAAAATAAGTATAATAATAATTATAATTGCATTTATTACAAGGCAAGAG